>NW_028121334.1:0-134663 GCF_965183815.1 Platalea leucorodia | reverse complement strand
ATTCCAAGTGTGTGCAGAGAGGAGTTTATTTTTTTATCAAAAAGATGTCGAGGGACAGATCCCAAACTGGTGAAAGCACAAAACAGGCCAAAGATTTATGAGATGGACACTGATACAACACCATTATCTTCCTTTTGGATATCTGAAGACCTCATCCTTCAGCAGCATGCCTGGAAGGTCTCAAGTCCCTCCACCTGCCCTGTAGGTCAGCACTGAAGGTGAAATCACTGTGGTCAGAGGTGGTGTTTTGATTCTCTTCTCAGCCTAAAGCATCACCTGGGTCAGGAGATATTCCAGGACACCTCAAGGGGCATCATGCTCCTCTGGACCCAAAAGGGGAATCTCAGGTGTCATGGCATACCAATACTTGTGTTCAGGGACCTGCTCAAAACACCCATCTCCTTTTTGCTTGAGTTTGCTCAAGTAACCCTTGAGTTGATTCCCATCCACTGCTGGTTGTCCTCCTCCACAGGAAGAGAACACAGGGGGCATCCCCCATCCTCATCCTCTCTGCCTGTCTCTCCAGCAGAGCCTGTATTCCTCCACTGCAGAACCCCATGTGAGCAAGCTGTCCCACCACATCTCATTTCATCCAAAGCCGTCACAGTTGTGTGACAAGCCACGGGGCTCCAGCTCCTCCTGACTCTGATCCACCTCCTCCTAGCTCTGATCCACCTCCTCCTCCACAGCTCAGCTGTGGCACCAGGGTGGAGTGCAGACTTCGAACAGGGAAACCTGAGCAGTGACCCTGACCAGAAGACCATTGGACAGCGAGCTGTGCTGCGCTGCACGTACAGCCTGGCCTTCACGCCTGTGCCGTGCAGAACGGAGCCTTTGGCCGCAGGACGACTTCAACAACTCATTGTCACAGAGGAGCCTGCAGGCAGCTCCCACTCAGTACTGCCCTTACACCTCCTGCCTGGCCTTGCCTGTATCTAACAGTGCAGCAAGGAATTCTCATGAGAACATCGTTTCTGTTAGACTGTAGAGATGATGGAAAGAGCTCTTCTTTTGTAATAAATGCCTGCAGTAGCTTGAATGATCAAAAGAGGGGAATGGCTTCTATGGGTGGGGTGCGCATGGCATGCTGTGTGTGGGTCAGAGGCCTGTTCAATGCCACACCAGCTGGGGTTCCCACCATCTAAAAGGGACCTAAGATGATCTGCATGATTCTCTCTTCATAGTGTTAGTGCTTATGAACAGCATGTTAAATGATAGCTCACAGAGTCTGGCTGCCTTTCTTACTCGAATTACAATGAACCAGCAGTGAAAAACACTCTCTCGGCACCCTTGCGTGCAGCCCCTCCAGTCCCATGGACTGGTAAGGGTGCAGTTTGCTCAAGGAACCCCTGGTTTGATCCCCATCCACTGCTGGTTGCCCTCCTCCAGTGTCCTGCCTCAAAGCACCGAGGCCCGGGAGACCTCGCTGGCGGTTGCTGAGGCAAAGAGGATGTAGAGTATCTCAGATCCATCTACACCTACTCTTACTAAATTTAGCAGTGGTCTCACAGTATTTCTGACTCTTCCTTAGCTCTTCCTGAAGTAGCAACAGCTCATCTTAATGCCCTTGGATTCCCTTTGGAGTTTCAATTAAGTTTTGAGATGAACCACGTCAGTGCTTGGATTATGCTGTCCTTGAAGACAAGATGTATCCAGGCACGCTGTTAACATGATTGGCCTGTTCCTTGATCGAATCACCAAGGGAGTGAGTAAAGACCCCGGTGCAGGGTGCTTTGTGTTCATGCAATGCAGGCAGCTGTTGTGTAGAGAAGGGACAGACCTTGCTTCTCTGATGGCACCTGATGGCTGATGCCTCTGACTGATGGCATCAGCCAATGGCACACAGGCACCAAATCCCACTTGCTGCGATGCCGTCAGGGGTGTCTGTCACACACCCGCCCTGAATGGGGATTGCTTTCCTGTAGGTGCTGTGCTGTCGCTGCCGGCCCTGGCGTCTCAGGTTGCTCTGTGGGCCTGGGTTTGAAAATTAAATTGAGTCGACACCCGGAATTCTGTAAGGTAATGTGGGGATGAACATGAGGCAACTGCCAACACAGTGAGTGGAGGCCTAGTAAATACAGCTCCTGGAGAAGAGAAAGAGAGAGCCTGAACTCTCCCTATGGCACATGACTCCATTCCATCATAGGAATACCTCCATAGTCCACCCTGAACATAATGAGTAGGGAGAGGTTCAGTTGCCCTTAATTTGGGCATCAGCTGTCATTTTAGTTGTTCAAAGGAAACTCCCAAGAACCTCCAAGAAGATGCTGTCAGTCAAGGTGGTTGTGGTCTGATATTGTCCTGTCTCTACATCTGCCTGCACCTATCTTCAGTCTCTTTCTATAGCCTGCACCTATCTTTGACCACCTCTAGCACCTCAACTGTGACCACACATTTGCACCTGAACAGCTCACTCCTGGCCTCCACCACCATTAATTACCATGGGAGCTGAGGCAAGGAGCTCACACGCAGGTGCCTCTTTAATGCCCACCTGAAGAGAGGCAAGAGGAATCCCACCTCCTGTGGGTTGGTGGTGTGCATGGGAGGGAGTGGAGTCCCCTGCCAGCCCCAGGACTACAAACCATGGAGAGGATGCCTTGCCTGCCTCAGTTGCATCCCTTCCCTCAGCAGGGGTAAAGGAGAGCCCTGTCTCATGTCCTGTCTAATGATGGTCCAAGAAAAGTTGATATTTGCACCTAACTGTCTCTCAGCAGGGAAATGACACTGCTGGAAAGAAGCGTCTCTCCCCAGCTGAGGGAGGGCACATCAGCAATTGCTTCAGCCTGTTTCACAGCAGGTTCCCCTGGAGCCCCAGGGACAAATCAAGGGAGCCCAGAGGGGGTAGAGAAATTGCCACCTTGGGCTGGTCCTCTGCTGCTGAGCTGGGCTGGGCTCCTGGGACACAGGGAGCTCATGGGAAGCAGGCAGAGCTGCAGGGAGACAGCTCTGCCCAGGAGCAGCAGCTCTGCAAAGCGCAGCAGGGCTGAGGGCACTGCCTGCAGGCACCAAGGGGAGAGGAGCAGGGCAGGGAGAGCTTAAAGGCAGTCTGGGAGGTAAGGAAAGTTGAGAGCTCACTGGGGGAGAAATCTTCACAGCCCTCTACATGGTAAGTACCTTCATGAAGGGCAGTGTATCTGCAGCTGGTGGAAAGATCTCCAAAAGCTGGCGCATCCCACAGTCAGGAGGACTGCCCCAGCTTCTCTAGTGTAGAGGAGAAGGACGTGCTGCACAGCAGGGCTTCCCTGCTGCACCCTCAGAGGGACAGGGCATCACAGCTGCCTTCTCCCGGGGACAGCTGCAGGGGGTGAATGTTTGTGTGCAGCCAGGGGTGCAGCAGACACACAGAAGGTCAAGGCAGAGTTTGCTATAAAGAGATTTCCCGAGCCTGTGTTTTCAGTGCCCTACTCTGAGGGCAGGGAACAGGAGCAGGGGTGGGGCCGGGGAAGGGAAAGAGAAATAGAAAAGGACCTGTCAAGTTTGGACAAGTCATTGAGACTCCTGAGCTGTAACTTGGAGTGGCCAGTAGGTCATCTAACAGCCTCCTAAAGTGCCTTCAGCCCCTCCTCTGCCTAGGGACAGCACCAGCATCACCTCTGCTGCACCATCAGGGCTGTTCTGACCTGCCCTTCTGAACCTCCCAACAGGAACATGTGCCCAGCCAGTGCCCTGCAAACAGGCAGGTTTCTGTAGGGCCAAGGGGAGTGCACAGAGGTTGGCATGGGGTCTGTGAGCACTGACAGGGAAAAGACATGGCACAGGGAATCACTTCCCAGGAGGAAAATCTCCAGGCAGCAGGGTTACGATCAGGGAATGAGAGGAAACTTACTTAAAAGAGCAATGTTGTGGGAGGGAGAATTCAGAAAACTCTGTATCATCCCCTCCAATGCAGACGCCTTCCTCTGAGCAAGCCCCCTTGCCTCCTCTCCCACCCACCAAAGCCTCTGCCCTCAGGGCTGGGGGCTCCAAGCCATGAACCACCTCCTCTGCAGCCAGAGCTCCAGCAGAGCCGTGGTGCAGCTCTCCAGCCATGGGCCCACTTCCCTCTGCAGAGCACAGGGGCTGAGAGCAGCTGCCCGGCAATGTTGGGGTCTGGGAGGTGGCGTGCACAGCTGGGGAAGGGGAACGCTGTCTGAGTGCCCCAATGCCTCTGCCCTGGCCTCTCTCAGCCAGACCCTCCCTGTATTTTTCCTTCTTTCTCCACTTGTCTGTGTGATTGCTCTTGTTATCCTGGTCTTGCTGTCACGCTCTCTGGGGGTGGCAGTTTCAGCTGCAGAGTCACACGCTGATCTTGTGGGGCCTTTCGTGCAGGTGTGTCCCTGGCAACAAGTGTCCCAGCCTTCCCCTCATCTGTGAGGCTGTGGACAATGCAGGCTGTGGGGCTGGGGCATGAGCTGGTTTGCTCTTAGTGAGATACCATCATGAAAAAACTGAGGTATCTCCTTGAGGTATCCTTCCAAGCTGGGAGCTGCCCTCCAGAAGGCAAATCTGTCCCATAGCATCTTTGTGTTACCTGAAAGCCCCATGGAGAAGCACAGAGATGCAATGGCCAAGGAAATGCTCTTGGGTTGGTGAAATGAGCCCTGTGTGTCCTTGGCTACAAGTGGGCTGCTGAGGCCTTGAGAAAGGATGAGACATTTAGTGGTCTGCACTGGATCCCTCTGCTCTCAGCAGTGTCTGCTGGCTTTTCACAGGAACATAGCAGTGTGATCGCCCTCAGTCTCAGAAAGGTGCATGGCCAGGGCCTCTTGGACTGAGGGACAGACCAGCTCCCCTCACTCTGCTCTAATCCCAAGGCAATCCTCTTGCCTTGCAGGATTTGCTCTGTTCTCCCTGAGTGCAACAGAAATACTGAGGGTTTCTGACATCCCAAAACAATCCTCAAGCAAGAGAGGGGAAATTCTTTTTTAAAAAAATGCTTTCAGTCTGCCTTCTGCATTCCTCATTCCTTAGCACCGGGAGTGCAGATGCTGACAAGCCCTTCTGCATTAGGGATGGTTTCATCTGACAAAGCTGAATACCAGGACTGGACCCTGCTTCCACCATTCCCATGAACGCACTGCTGCACAACAGGGCTGACACCTCAGCAGCCCGAGGGCAGAGGCCCAGCTCCTCATGGCACATTCAACCAGCGCAAAGCACAGCTTCAGCCATGGAGCTGAAGGAAGGTCTCCTAAAAAAGGAAAATGTGTGTGTGTTTATGTGTGTTTGTGTGTAGCAAGGGGAGGGTCTGTAGGAAATGGCTTTTAGTTTTGCTCAGAAAAGTCTCCCCTAACTTGTCAATGACTTTTCCTCCTTGCACGGGTCCCCGTGCCCAGAGGCAGCAAATGTCCAACGCCAGCTCCATCACTGAGTTCCTCCTCCTGGCATTCGCAGACATGCAGGAGCTGCAGCTCTTGGACTTCTGGCTCTTCCTGGGCATCTACCTGGCTGCCCTCCTGGGCAACGGCCTCATCATCACCGCCATAGCCTGCGACCACCGCCTCCACACCCCGATGTATTTCTTCCTCCTCAACCTGTCCCTCCTTGACCTGGGCTCCATTTCCACCACTGTGCCCAAAGCCATGGCCAATTCCCTCTGGGACACCAGGGCCATCTCCTACCAGGGATGTGCTGCACAGCTCTTTCTGTTTGTCTTTTTGATGTCAGCAGAGTTTTCTGTTCTCACCATCATGGCCTATGACCGCTACGTTGCCATCTGCAAACCCCTGCACTACGGGACCCTCCTGGGCAGCAGAGCTTGTGTCCACATGGCAGCAGCTGCCTGGGGCAGAGCGTGTCTCTATGCTGTGCTGCACACGGCCAATACATTTTCACTCCCCCTCTGCCAAGGCAATGCTGTGGACCAGTTCTTCTGTGAACTTCCCCAGATCCTCAAGCTCTCCTGCTCACATGCCTACCTCAGGGAAGTTTGGGTTATCATGGTTAGTATCTTTGTGGAATTTGGGTGTTTTGTTTTCATTGTGGTGTCCTATGCGCAGATCTTCAGGGCCGTGCTGAGGATCCCTTCTGAGCGTGGACAGCACAAAGCCTTTTCCACATGTCTCCCTCACCTGTCTGTGGTCTCCCTGTTTCTCAGCACCGGAATGTTTGCCTACCTGAAGCCTCCCTCCATCTCCTCCCCATCGCTGGATCTGGTGGTGGCAGTTCTGTACTCAGTGGTGCCTCCAGCAGTGAACCCCCTCATCTACAGCATGAGGAACCAGGAGCTTAAAGACACATTGAAGCAGCTGATTCAATCAGCTCTTTTCAGCAACATTAACCTGCTTGTGTCTCTTCTTCAGAAGTGATTTCAAATTCATCTCCGGAACCTCCTGTGCTTTGGGCAATTGATCTGTGATAACCGTGTCTGTCCATGCCTGCATCCACTCCACTCCACCAGAGGCCTGAACCCAGCCTCTCTGACCCAGAGGCCTGTTCACATGTGGCCGGCACAATGGTACAGCTCGCCTCCCATGTCGCATCTCTGGAATAAAAGGGGATTTCCTCAGTGCTGGTGCCTGGAGGTTGGGCTCTTCTGCCAAAGCTGAGGTCAGGCTGAAGAAACTGCCCCCACAATGCCGTGCTGCTTTGCTTGGCTTCTCCATGGAATGGGGAGAGGAGGGCATGGGGCAATGTGTTAGAGAATGGGCCTGGGCTGAGCCTTCACCTGTGGGTGCCCAGTTCCCCCAGAGATGGTGAATGATCGACAGGGATCTGCCTGGGACATCACCCCATGGCTTTCAGGCACCACGGCCCATTCGCTCTGCAGAGCAGTACCAACAGCCTGGGGCCCTGTGGAGAGCACAGGGAGGGGGTAGGAGCGGCAGGTCAGGCCAGCATGGACAAACTTCCCTGGTGAAAGGCTCTCTGGGGGCAGGGACATGCCTGGAGAAGAGCAAAGAAGCACCTCTGTGCTTCCAGAGCGTTATAAATGACAAAGATAAATCTATTTCTGAATGCACCAGCTCGGGCAGGCTTTTCTATTGCTTGGGCAGCTGGAGGAGCCTGAGGGTTCCCTGGGCCAGGAGTCTTTTCCTGGGAGAGGGGCTGGCACAGAGTGGCTTGCTGGCAGTGGACAATAAGGATGTCTTGGAGACAGGAGCAGCCACTGGCTTCCATCTCCTCATGCCATGGCTGGTCCTCAGCCCTGCACCTGATGGGGAGGCTGAGACACCTCTCTGCCTCCCAGGAGCTACTGTGACCTTCAGGGGGGCGGGGGCTGTGGGGTTGAGTGTGCAGAGCTCTGCAGTACCCATCAATGGGCACTGCCATGGGGTCAGCCCAGAACGGGCTGCTTTTCTGGGCTGGACAGGGGGGAGATGGGTAGGGGGCGGGAAGTGATGGGGAGAGCCAGAGAGGGACTGGGCTGGGCTGGGAAGTGCTCAGGAGAGGAAGACACTGAAGTTAGCTGAGCTGTCCGACCTTGCAGGGTGAGGACTCACACCAGGGGTTGGTGGTACAGAGCCAGGGCTCGTGGAAGGGAGCTGAGACTTGCAGACGCAGGAGAGAGGAGGCTGCTCTGTGCCTTTGGTGCCATGGAGAGTTGGGGCAGGTGCCCCAGGGCATTTGTAACCCCCCAGCCTTTCTCCCTGGCCATTTCCAGCACTGGCAGCACACCCCAAGTTTATGGGTGAATTGTCCTGTTTGGCCGTTTCCATCCTCCTGCTGGGCTCAGTGCTTGAATCCCTCTGCTTGAAGCAAAGGACGTCCAAGATGGTCAGGGACTGGAGCACCTTTCCCCTGAGGAGAGGCTGAGGGAGATGAGCTAGTCCAGCCTGGGGAAATGAAGGCTGAGAGGACCTCACTGTGGCCTGCCAGTACCTACAACGACTTGATGGAGAATAGAGAGACAGGCTTTTCACCATGGGGCATGGCGGGAGGACAAAAGACAGGGGGTGGAAGGTGAAAGAGGAGAGATTAAGCCTGCAGATAAGGAAAGTCTGTTTCAGTGTGAGCTGAGCCAAGCGTTGGAGCAGGTCACCCAGAGATGCTGTGCAGACTCCGTCCTTGGAGGTTTCCAAACTCAGACTGGATCAAGCCATGAACAACCTGGTCTGACCCTTTTTTTTCTGACAGGTTGGACTGCAGAAGTCCCAAGGTCCCCTCCAACTTGAACTGATCCTATGGTGTCAGGCCCCTTCTCTGATAATCACAGAGCAAATGTTTATGGGGCAGGAATCTTCCTGTGCTGTATGTGACCACCTAAGCTAACATCTCAGCCAGCGAAAAGAGGTCGATACCCCAGTGTGACTCTCTCTCGGCAAAGACTGAGGGGTATCGCTGACAGTCCTGGGCAGGAACTGTCTTGGGGGCACAGGGCTCTGGGATGACCTTTTTTTTTAAATGTTGCTAGCCTGAAAAGAAAAATGTTTAGAAAATGTCAATAAACATAAAACAAAGAATTAAACACAAAGATGCAAAGCAAAGAAAATGTTTAAAAACACTTTTCAGCTTTTAGATCTTATTGTGGTTGGATGTAGGACACAAATGCCTTCAGCTACTGGGACACAGACACCTCCTGCCAGTGCAGATGCCCTGGGAACCCCCTGCCCAGCCTCTGCCTGCAGATTCTGAGGGGCTCTGCTCTCCCACACGCCCTGTCTGAGAGCTGCCAGCCCCTGGCAAACACCTCAGGTACACGGAGGCCTCTAAAAGCCGCCCTGGATGTTTTATGGTCAGGCAACCAAGGTCTGCCTGGAAAGGTGAACAAATCTGCAACACTGAGAAAAAAATAGGAGCCCATTTTCACCAGCTGAAACAATTGAGTACTTTTAATATAGTGGCAGCGTTTTCCCATCATGCCAGAGTGGGAATTTGCAGGGAGTGCATTAATCATAGGAGAAAAAATATTGATCTCCTGTACTTGCATTATGGCTGCTCTATCTATTATATTACGCTGCGTATTCAATCTCCCTTATCTTTCAGGTCTTCCCACCTCTCTTGATTAAATGACCATGTCTAAGGGCATCTTCTCAGCAGAGGTAGTGGGACATTTGCCCTTCGCATTTCTCTCCAGGCTCCCCCCTCCCCCTGCTTTTTGTTCATTCAGATGCCTCCCAATTATCTCGTCGCTGCTTTGAGCTTCAGGGACTTAGAAGCTCGCCCCATCTTTCAGGAGTCAAATTCACTCTTTCATCAGCTCCTTCCTTGCATTTATATCTATCCCTTCCTATCTCTCTGTCAAAAACAGTTCTTGTATGGCTGTCGTCGTTAGCCATCTCCACCCCAGGATGTCCTACCCTGTCCCACGCCTGTGCCTGTTTCCCTACAGGCTGTAGACACATGATCCACTTCCCCACCTTGCTCTCATCCTCCCATGTCCCTGCCTGTACCAATATCTCTCTCTGAAACAGAAAGCCATGGGCTGATCACAGACAAACACCACCACCACCAGTGACCCGTTGCACCACGCCACTACCCTTCAAGTGACATTTCATCTTCCTCATGCCCAGGCTCAGACTCCAAAGCCTTTCCTTCCTCATGCTGTTTCCTCTACAAAGGAAATCTTCATCCTCCCTGAAACCACCTTTCAAGCGATTGCAGGCTACTACAACCTTGCCCTTGGCCTCTATGCCATGAGGCCAAAGCAGCCCAGGTCCCTCGGTCTCTCCACACAAGCCATGTGATTCAGCCCCTTCAGCCCAGCTTGGCAGGCCACCTCTGGACCTTCTCCAGTTCCTCCCCACTCCTGCAGAACATGGAGCCCCACACCAGGACAGATTATTTCAGATGTGGCCACAACAGTGCTGAGTCAAGGTAACTCCCCTTGTTTGGGTGGTCTCGCTCATCCTAATTCAGCCCCGTGTGCAGCTGGCCTTATTCATGGTCAGCATGCTCCACTGGCTCCTATTGCATCCCTCGTAGAGACCACGGCCTTCTCCGCAGGCTCACTCCTCAGCTGGTCAGCTCCAAGCTTGCCCTGATACATAGGGTTATTCTGCCCCTGATGCAGGACTGGCCACTTCTCCTTGCCAAACTTGATGAGCTTTCTGTTGGCCAAATCCCAGAGTTTCCCAGGGTCCCCATGAACTGAATCTTCCTTGTATCACCTGTTCACGTGTGCGTGTAGGTGGCTCACCCTGTCCTGTGGTGCCTCTAACAAGATGACAGCATGAGGAATTGAAGGCCATGATGGATAAGAAAAGGAGGTAGTAGTTTAACGGCCTTGCTGACCAAGGTAAGAATTCCCAATGCTGCCAGCCCAGAAACACCAAAGGAGGGCAACAGGCAAGCAAAGCCAGGGCCAGCGGGTAAAGGGAAACCAGGGGTGAGCTTCTTGAATGAGAGGGATTGAGGATGACCAAAGGGAAGAACCTGGGAGGGGGGAAACAGGGAATAGGAAGGTTGGAGGTGAAGCAAAGGGTACAACCATGGCTGTTTGTGGGCACCTGTCAAGTAGCCCTCGGTCTCAGCAGGCAATCAGCATGTCTGGGCACACCTCTGATGGGCCTGCACAGGAATGCAGACGGCTTGGGGAGCAAACAGGAGGAATTAGGAGTCTGTTGGCAGTTATTGAGCTGTAATCTCACTTGGGTATCAGAGACATGGTCAGATAGCTCACACCACTGGAGCATGGCCATGGATGGAAGCTGCCTCTTTAGGAAGGATGGGGCAGGTCAGTGAGGAGGGGAAGGTGCCCTGTCTGTGGGCAAGCAGAAGGAAAGCATGGAGCTCTGCTAGTGACAGGTGAGGAGCCAGATGAGAGCCGATGGATCAGGATTAGTGGGCAGAGCAACATTACCATGGGTAATGTTGTAGTTGGTGTCTGCTGTGGACCAACTGTATTAGGAAGAAGCAACAGATGAGGCCTTCTTCCGACAAGTAGAAGCAGCTTCTCATTTGCAGGCCCTGGTCCTTGTGGGGGACATTACCCAGCTGGACATCTGCTGGAGGGGCAGCACAGCAGGGCACAAGACACTCAGGAGGTTTCTGGAGGGCACCAAGAACCTCCCGAGCATTCAGAGAGGGTGTTAGGAAAGCCAAAGCCCATCTCGATCTCAATCTGATGATTCCATCTGGACATGAAGGGCATCAAAAAAGGATTTAACAATGATGCCAGCAGCAAAAGGAAGGCTCAGGAAAATGTGGGCCTGCTGCTAGATGGGGTGGGATCCTGGTGACAGAGAACACAGAAGAGGCCAAGGTACTCCACACCTTCTTCCTCTCTGCGTTTACTGGTAAGACCAACCTTCAGGAATCCCAGGCCCCCAAGACCAGAGGCAAGGAGCAAGGAAGACTTCCCCTTGGTGCAGGAGTCTCAGCTTAGGGAACATGGAAACAAACGGCACATGCATAAGTCCTTGGGACCTGAGGGGATGCACTCGAGTGCTGAGGAAGATGGCTGATGTCCTTGCAAGGTGACCTGAAATCATGTTTGAAAGGTCAAGGGGATTTGGTGAGGTTCCTGAGGACGGGAAGAAAGCAAATGGAAACCTTATCTTGAAGCAGAGCAAGAAAGAGGATGCAGGGAGCTGTCAGCCTGTCTCCCATTCTACCCCTATAGACAAGCTGAGCAAGTATGGACTGGCTAAGTGGAAAATGAGAGGGACTGAAAACTGACTGAGTCCCAGAGGGTTGTGTCCAGTGGCACAAAGTCCAGCTGGAGGATAATCACCAGTGGGGTAGCCCAAGGGTTGATACTGGGTCCCATTTTGTTCAGCCTTTCATTACAGTCCTGGAGGATGGGACCAAGGGCATCCTGAGCAAGTTTGTGGATGATCTAAACTTGGGAGGAGTGGCTGATACACCGGCTGGTTGCACTGCTGCTCAGAAGGACCTGGGCAGGCTGGAGAACTGGGCAGAGAGGAACCTCATGAAGTTCAACAAAGGGAAACACAGAGTCCTGCCCCTGGGCAGGAAGGACCCCATGGACCAGGACAGGCTGGGGGACGGCTGGCTGGAAAGCAGGTTTCTAGAGAAGGATCAAGGGGTCCTGGTGGACAACAAGCTGACCACGAGCCAGCAGTGTGGCTGTGTGGCAAAGCAGGCCGACAGCCTCCTGGGCCGCATTCAGGAGAGGTTTGCCAGCAGGTCGAGAGAGGTGATCCTGCCCCTCTAGTCAGCGCTGGTGAGGCCACATCTGGAGCTCTACGTCCAGTGCTGGGCTGCCCCGTACAAGAGACACATTAACTTACTGGAGCGAGTCCAGCAAAGGGCCACAAAGATGATGAAGGCACACAAGAATCCCTCAGGAGGAAAGGCTGAGAGAGCTGGGACTTTTTAGCCTGGAGAAGAGAAGGCTCATGGGGATCTTATCAATGTGTATCAACACCTGATGGAAGAGAATGAAGAAGAGGGAGCCAGACTTTTCTCCGTGGTGCCCAGTGACAGACAATGGGTAGAAACGGAAGCACAGGAGCTTCCATCTCAACATAAGAAAACACTTTTCTCCTGTGAGAGGGGTGGATCACTGGAACAGATTGTCCAGAGAGGTTGTGGAGCCTCCATCCATGGAGATATTCCAAACCCAGCAGCACCCTGTATTGGGCAACCCCAGGAGGTGCCCTAGTCTAGACTAGACCAGGCAATCTCCACAGATACCATGAAGAAGAGTCAGAAGGAACCAATGGAGTTCTCTAGTGCCACAATCTGCTCTGAGTAGGGAGACCTTGTCCCTTAGATCAGGCTGGTCAGTGTTTTCTCCACTTGAGTTTTGAAAATCTCTGGGCCCCAGACCCAACACTAAGCAACTATAAAGGTGTGGCCTTTTTTCCTTAAACCTCATTTGAAAATCCCCCTCCTGCTTCTTGTCCTCGTTGTCTCTTGCCCTCCTCTTTCCCGCCTGACTGCTAGACAGATCCTGATGCCTACTCTGACCAAGGACAATCACAACCTTCTCTCCAGCAACACCGGGATCCCCTGCGACTGCACCGCCAGGCATTGGTGGACAGGTCCAAGGAGAGAGACACCCTGGGGATCCCTGCATGGGCTCAGAGGAGGGCATGTGGAGACACCCAGCACCTAACCGGGAGGGAATGTGGCAGTGCCTGTGGGCTGACACTGAGGCAGAGCTGGGGGCCGAATGGGGGAGCAGAGAAGACCTCCAGCAGCTCCTCTGCATACCTGCCAAGGGAGTAATGCACTTGGTGGTGCTTCTGAGAGAGGATGGTGGCACGGGAGGGGAGGTACTAAGAGCTGTGGTGCAGGGCACCGGGGCTCAGAACTAGGTCTGGGCTTCCCAGCAGGCAGTGCCAGTGGCTACAGCCCCCAAAGAGCCCTGAGCATGGAGAAAGCAGCAGCGCATCTCCTCCTGGCTGTGGAGAGCTGCTCTGGCTACAGAGAGGCTACTGGGAGTGCTGCGGTCAATCCTGGCTGCCCTGCATCTCCCAACCCAGCATGTCTCTTGGGTCCCCAGAGCAATTGCCCTGACTGGGGTGACAGCCCTGCCTGGCCAGGGACTGAGGGGAACTCTGGGTTAAGTCATGCTTCCTTCAGGGCAAGCGGGGTCCCAGCCTTCCTTTCGATGCCACACTTGAGGAGGGGCGATGGCACGACGGGATGCTCAGTCGTGAGCACCAGTCCTTCTTCATCCGCTTCCCAGGCCTGGTGGAGCTCCCGGACAGCAAGGACTTCTGGCTCTGCACCATGACCATGCTTTAGGGGACCCACACCCTGGGCATTGTCTTGGATTAGGCAAACGCTGGTGTTTTTGTCTCTGAGGCAATTTCCAGCCCAGGTCATCTCTGTTCTGATCTCTCCCTAACCCTCCTCTCATCTACCTGGCCATTCCTCGCCCCCTCCCCACCACCCCTGCAGGGCCCCGAGCTGGCGATGCTGCTCTGCAGGGTGATTTGGCTGTGGTGCCTGGGGTCACAGGGCGACTCCACACTGGCCTTGCTGCTCAGGGTGTGGGGCAGCTCCAGCTGGATGGGGATGGCTGCTGCTCATCTCCCCACTGCACGGGGGAGATCCCGTTTTATTACAGAGAGGCTATGGGGCAGTCAGCTCTGCCCCGGTGTTAGACACACTCTTACCCAGGCTCCAGGTGAGACAGAGCAGGTTCATGCCTCTGGAGAAGCGAGACAAATCCAAACATTTCTCTAGGAACACAATAACCACAAGTAACAATAATGGTAAAGTTAAATGATAATGACAAAAATAATGACAATACACCAAAGCACCAGGTTTGGATGGGATATCCTGGGAGTCGTTTGCAGAGAGAGATGGAGAGTTGATCACTATTGCAGAAACTTTTATGCAAGCCCTTTCCTAATTCCACCCTTGAGCTCCTGGTTCCTCATGCTGTAGATGAGGGGGTCACTGCTGGAGGCACCACTGAGTACAGAGCTGCCACCACCAGACCCAGGGATGGGGAGGAGATGGAGGGGGCCTTCAGGTGCTGATAAAGAGGGAGACCACGGCCAGGGGAGGAGGCACGCGGAAAAGGCTTTGTGCTGTCCCTGCTCCCAGGGGATCCTCAGCACAGTCGTGCACACTTTCCCACGAGACCCAGGAGGGTCCCGCAGCGTTTTTTTGGAGAAGGGTTGTGCAGCCTGGAAGCACAGGGAGGCGGGAAAGTTCTCACGTCAGGCGCAGACACTGAAGCTCTGACACCGCAGTGACCCGTTCTCTGACAGCGGTTCAAAGGAGCATTTTTACCTCACCACGAGCCTTCCTTGTGCTCAGTTGGGTCATGGCCCTGGAACACGCCAGGAGCACGGGCACCACCGCCACCGGAGGGCAGACACGCGCCATGCCCCGCCCACCAGCTGCCAGCAGAAGTCCCGCCCCTTCCCAGCTGCCTCAGGGGCCATTTGCCCCGGAAGGCACTCCCCTCTACGGGTCACGTGCTTGGTTGTGATTGGCTGGAAGGAGCAGCCAGCCCTTCTGGTTGACCCGGAAGTACATCTGACCCAGAAGTCTCTTCCCCTGCATACACCAGGGCTGCCATTTTGTTTTGGCCACCCTTTTGTTTAGGCTGCCATTTGGGGCGTGGTGGTGCCATTTTACAACATGGTGCCACCATTTGACGACAGTGAGCTGCCATGATCTTAAACATCACACTGCTCTGTGATTGGCTGACAACAATTGCTTGAGAGCATCAAACCCACGTCTTCTCAGGAAATCCTGTGACTGGCTGGCAAGAGGAGCCTCCCCTCCCGCTGCGCCCAGAAGCAGTCGGCAAGGGAAGCCCCCTGTCATTACGTACAGGGAGGCCGCCACTTGTGACAGCCTCATTCCCCACGTGATCTCATACTGCACTGTGGATGGCTGGCAGCCATTTCTTTGACACCGTCAGACCCATGTGTTCCCATGCAGCCCTTTGATTGGCTGCCTGCCTCCTTTGGACAAGGACATGCTCAGATAGAAAAATATGTACATTTATGTACAATATAAACATTTTTAGAAATATATCTAAAACTGAGTGTTCAAATAAGTATATACTATATTTTTATTTATTTATGATTAGAGACAGTATTTTAAATATATATACTTCTATACACATAGGCATGTGTATGCATTTATATATAGATATATGTTAACATTTATAAAGGCAGAGAAATTGAATCTATATAGCAATTGCAACATAGGTATCAAATGGATAAAACCTTCTTTAATAAGAGCTACTGGAAGGAATAATCAGAGTTTAAATGTGAATAGAAAGCAAAGTACAAGGGTGGGTCGAGGTCCCCCACTTTACCAGGCTGCAGAAGCAGCCCAGACATGTCTGGGGTGGGGGGAACCTCAAGAGGGTGGGGAGGACACAGCCAAGCTGGAACATGCCCGAGGGCTATGGCCCCCTCCCAGGAGGCCACCAAGGGGCCCTTGGCCCAAATCCTGTCAGCATACAAAGAAGAGCCCAATCCTGTGAATTGGCCTAGGAAGCTCCCACATCCCAGCCCGGCCCAGCAGGATGGCCATGCAGGGTGAACTGGGGAAGCCTCTCAGCTTTTCTCTCTGCTGCAAGACACAGGCAACGCTGTCTGCGAACATGAAAAAAACAGGACAAAATGCCAGCTTCAGAAGAATATGTGCATGGGGACCACATGGAAAAGACCCACAGAGGATCTGAGCAAAGCCCATGTGAACGAGAGGAACTAGCCAATGAGCCCATGAACAGCAAACTGGATTTTGAGGTGCCAAAGAGAGGGGAAGGGTGCTGGTGGGGAACTCCCTTTCCCCAGGGTTGTGGGGAATCTCACAGCTACCTGTAAGACCAGTGTGGGGTGTGGGCTGGTGATACATGTGATTCCGTGTCCTGAGGTTGATAATCTGACTGAATGCTTCAAAAAGCCTTGGCTGACTGAGTGAGGGGAGAAGTCAGGAGTGTGCTGGGACTTGTCCAGGTCCACCTGAGCCAGACCAGGCAAACCCAGTATGCTGTGTCTATGTCCTGTCAAAGGATGGGGAAGGGAGTGGTGGTGGTGGATGGAAATGTATTGAATACTGTAGGACCTGAGCGGGATGCACACGGTATGGAATAAGGGGTGGAGATTGTACTGGGTCCGGCTGGGATGAAGTTAATTTTCTTCTTAGCATCCCCTGTGGTGCTGTGCTTTGCCTTGGTGGCCAAAACAGGTTTGACAGCAAGCCGACATTGTAGCTACTGCTGAGCAGTGCGTGCACAGCATCAAGGCCTTCGCTGTTTCTCGCTCTGCCCCGACAACAACAACAAAAGCCAGGATAGCTGATCCCAACTGACCAAATCGATATTCCACACCATATGATGTCATGGTCAGCAATAAAACTGGGGAGGAGGGGGTGTTCTCCAAAGTGTCCTTTGCTCAGAGACTGGCCGGGCATCAGTCTCCTGCTGTGAGTGATTCCTCTTCCACTTATTAAACTGTCTTTATCTCGAACCATGAGATGTATTTTCTTGCTTTTGCCCTTCCAGTTCCCTCCTCCATCCTGTTGATGGGGAGTGAGCAAGTGACTGGGTGGGGGCTGCCACATGAGGTCACTCCACCATGTCAGCACACAGCAAATAGGTTGGTATGTGCTTGAGTAGATGATTGATAGGCTGAGAGCTGGCACATGGCTTGTGCAAGTGGTTGTGAGATTACTGATGCCTGAGTATCTGATAGGCCAAAAGCATGCATGTGGCTTGTGCCGGAGCTTGTGAGGTCACTTGTGCCTTTGTATCTCATAGGTGAGTGGATAGCAAGTAGGTGGATACGTGGTGGTCAGGTCACTGGTGCCTGAGTAGCTGCTAGGCAAGAGGGAGACACATGGCTTGGGTATGTACTTGTGATGTCACTCTTGGCTGAATAGCCGATAGGCCAGGGCCAGGTGCATGGCCCTGATAGGTGCTTGTGATGTCACCGGAGGCTGAGTACCCCAACAGCGAGTACATGGCAAATGGGTGTACATGTTCTTGTGAGGTCACGGGTGCCTGAGTAGCTGATAGGGCAGGAGCAGGCATCTGGCATTGTACTGATTTTGGCTGGGGTAGAATTACCTTTCTATTTAGTGAAATAGTGAGCGACTGTGTGGGACTTAGCTGCTGGCCGGGGTTAAACGACAACAGGTATGTGTAGGTTGTTTTGAGGTCACTGCTGCCTGAGTAGCTGATAGGGCAGGAGCAGGCCCACAGTTTCTGTAGGTGGTTTTGAGGTCATCGGTGCCCAAATAGCCGATAGGCCAGGAGCAGGCCAACATCAGAGGCAGATGCTGTGACATCATCTGTGGCTGAGTAGCAGATAAGCCAGGGGCTGTGTGTGAGCTTGCGATGTCACTGGTGCCTGAGTAGCTGATAGGCCAGGAGCTGGCACATAGCTCTTGTAGGTGCTTCTGATGGCACCAAAATAATATTTAGACCACGCCCAAATACGACTTTTTGAAAGAACTATCATCAGCAGAAGGCCATACACCGCACACACGTGTGACAGTGTAACTCATGCACACGCAGCATTGGCAGGAGGAGGGTGTGAGGTCACCGTCAGTATAACCCATGAGCACACAGAGGTGGCAGTAGGAGGGTGGCAGCGGTCACATCACCAATGGCACCCCATGGCTGTGGGGCTCGGTGCAGAGCGGCCGTGTGCTGTCCCAAGGGCATCACGGGGGCCGGGAGCTGCCCGGCCCCGTGTCTGCGAGGCCGAAGGAGCAGCCCCTGCAGCCCTGGCTGGAGCAGTCGGGGTGGGGGTGGCTCGGGGGCACCGCCGGGATGTGCCTGGGCACGGTGCCAGGAGGAAACCACAGACTTCCTGCCTGGGCGCTGCGCGGGGAGCGCGGGGAGCGCTGCGAGGCCACGTGGGCTGTGGTTTGTGCACCTGCAGGCTGGAGCTCCTGATCCGCCTGCGGGGAATAACGGCCCCTTGGTGACAGGCTGAGAGTCAGGGACATGTCTGAGCCTCTGGGCTGTGGGTCTGCTGCCAGGGCAGGGACATGAGGGACCTTCCATGGGGCTCTCCAGGGAAGGATGGGTGAGCCAGCACTCCTGGGATGGGGCTCTGGCCTGGGCTAAGGCCCTTTCCCAGCTGCTGCTCCCAGCACAGCGGGGTCTGTAGCAGGGTCAGGGGCTCCTTCCTTCCCTTCCTGACACAGACCCCGGTGCAGTCCCAGCCCTGTGGTTCCCATGGCATGGGGGCGGCTGGACACTCTCACCTTGGGCTCTTGGATGTGCCTGGCATAGGAGATGCTCAGTGCTCCTGGTCAACACAGCAGGGCTCAAGGGGTGAAAAAACCCATTTCCCCCTGCCCACAACCAGCCCTGTCCTGTGACAGCCCCCCACCACAGTGACGTGACACCTGCAGCAGAGCCGTCTCTCTTATATGGTCATGAATGGCACTGGAGAAGTTCATTGGAGGGCTGGGCTGTGTCGGAGGGGAGATAGCTCCCGATAATGTCTAAAAAGGTCCTGCTGCTTTGATTGGCTCGTCCTGTAGCTGGGCTGGGATCTGCAGAGATATATTGCCCTCCCGTTATCACTGTCCCCATGAGTCCCCAGGAGCTGTGGCAGGGAGTGTGGCGCGGCAGGGATGTGCTGGCAGGGCAGGAGGCTCCGGATGGGCACAGAGGGACTCCTGTCCCCTCAGATGCTGTGGCTGCTCCTCTGGGTACAGCTGTGCAGAGGTAAGTGCCAGTTCCATTGTCCCACAGCCCAGGGCCAGCGGGTACCCGCATGGTCATCGGGATCTGTCTGGGAATGGGGTTGCTTTGCAGGTGCTACTGAGATGAGAGTCAGAAGGTGCTCAAGTCCATGGACCCTGTGCCTGCCTGTCTGGGTGGGAGAGTACCTCCTTTTCCAGGGCTCCGGTGTTGAAGGCAGCCTGTGCCTGGCTGGATTTGTAGGCAGCCTGACCTGGGGCACCCTTTTGGGACCCCCTGTTGCCCAGCACTGTGCCTCTGGAGGCGGTGGTGGCCTAGCTGGTGACGGCAGCACCCAGAGATGCCCAGGGCACTGCCAGCCTCTGGGGTACCCCGGAGGGTTTGTGTGCTGCTGACTGCCCCCTTGTTCCAGGGGAGCCCTGACCCCATGAGGACAGTTTGTGCCCCGCAGAGAGAAGGGGACGGGGGCATCTGCATAGAGAGACATCCTTCCTGGGGGGCCCGGCCCAGTGCAGAGGCCGGGCTGACACCAGGGGCAAGGATGGGATGAGGGTGGGGGCATCATCGGAATCGTCTTGGTGGGAACACAGAAAGCCCTGGGGGTGGGGGTGGGGGTGGATGGTGCTGGGGCTGGCGGTTTGCATGGGAAGCTGCAGGCCTGGGTACACGGGGCTGTCGAGGGGGTGCTGGGCTGGGGAAGAGAGGGTGCCCTGTGCTGGGCACAGTGTGCAGGTGTGTGTGGACAGGGGGCAGGTGGCCGTTGGGGTGGGAAAAGGTGCCTTGTGTGATGGGATGGCGAATGACCCAGCAGGGCCAGAACTGCACACAAGCAGTCTTGCGCAGCCCATGGGGATAGAAGGGACCCCCACACTGCCCTGGGGACAGCCTGGAGGGGAGAGGGCTCCCACCCTGGCACCTCTGACATGGCCTGGGCAGGGGCTTCCCCCAGACCTGCAGTGCTGGGGCTTGGTGCTGTGCCTGACTGGTCCCATGTTTGTGTTTGAAGGTGCTGCGGAGGTGAGGCTGGTGAATGGTGGCAGGCGCTGTGCTGGGAGAGTGGAGGTGAAACACGAGGGCCAGTGGGGGACTGTGTGTGGTTTCTACTGGAGCATGAACGATGCGTCAGTGGTTTGCAAGCAGCTGGACTGTGGGTCTGCTGTTGGAGCTCCTCAGTATGGACACTTTGGGCAAGGATCTGGCCCCATTTGGATGTCTTATGTTGGCTGTAATGGCACCGAATCCGCCCTCTCTGACTGCCCACATGGAGGATGGGGTGAAAATAACTGTGTTCATCAGCTGGACGCTGGAGTGATGTGTTCAGGTAACAGAACAGCCTGTTCCTCCGCTTTGGGAATGTGACTGGGAAAGGGACCTTAGGTGTGCCCTCAGGGAGCAACAAGTGGGCACCGGATCACTGCCCAATTTAATCAGTCGCACTGCTGAACTGGGATTGTCATTGCTGGTGTTCCCAGTCCCTGGGAAAAGCCCAGAGGGAGCCAACCACAGGACGAACTTACCCAGCCACAGTGTCTCAGCCCCTCTTCAGTCTGTGTCTTGGGCTGCAGATGAATCCTCCATCCCTGCCCCGGGTTTTCCACTGATCTCCACTGGTCTCCACCCATTCTGCCAGTTCCCAGCCAACAATGCTGAGGGTCCCTGTGCTGGAGAAACCAGGGGGGACTTGCTTGGCACTCCACACCTTGGAGGAACGGCATGAGATGGCTGGTCCCCCAGCTCATTCCCCTTGACAGGCATGAGTACCTCAACTGAATCAAAAGGGCTTTTTGGAGAGCATGAGTGCTGGGCCCTGGGAGAGGAGCAGGGTGGCACACAGCCCTTCGCTGCCTGTCCCCGGGGCTCGGCTGTGTGGTCCAGCACTGCGAGGCTTAGGAGCTTGGCAGCTGCTTGACTCTGGCTGCTCCCTTCTGCATCACCGCATGCACAGGCTCGTACTGGGAGGTGCCTGGGGCTGTGACAGCCCCACAGGGGCACGGCCCCATGCAGGCAGCACTGACCTGCTGCCAGCCTTGCCTGCCTGCCCATGGTTCCCCACACTGCCCCATGAAACAGAGGCTTTGGCATCATTTACTGACTCTCATCTGTGCCTGCTGTTACCCTCTGAGCCAGCATGAGCCCAGGGGGGCATGCGGGTCTCCTGTCCCTCTGCCTGGCCGTTGTCCTGGGACCTGTGCACCTCTGGGCAGAGCACTGTGTGCCTGGCTGAGGACACCCCCTCCAAGCAGGCATCGGAGGGATCTGGACAGGCACCAGCCATGGTAGCAGCCGCACCATTTCTGTGCTCTGTGACATCTGCCCCTAACAGGAACCTCCCAATGCCCCAGAACACCCCTGGGAGAGGGGTGCATTTCTGGCTGCATCAAGGTGATGGTCCTGCCTGGTCCCAAGATCTGCAGGGGCTGAGCGGGCTGAGCAGGCTGAAGCCATCATTATCATCTAGACCAGTTCTCCCAGACCCAAACTGCTCACACCACTGCAGTGCTGGGGGGACCATGCCGGGCAGCACAGGGTGCCTTGTGCAGCAGCAGGTTGTCTGAGCAGTGCCTGGTGCTGTGACAGACACGTACCCTCTAGTGCCGTGGTGGTGTAGAGAAGGGGTGCAGGGGGGCCTGGATGTGTTTGTGTCACCAACACTCCCCCAACAGCTTCCCCTGGGATGTGCAACGGGCCATTTGGTCACGGCTTGCTTGGAGGTGATGCAGGATGTGGCCATGTATCTGTCAGAGGGCTCTGGGAACTCCCAGTTATTTTGGTTTTTTCCAGGATTTGTCCGGCTGGTGGAAGGGAAGAGCCGCTGCTCAGGACGGGTGGAGATCCATGACGGGCACCAGTGGAAAACTGTCTGTGACTCCCACTTTGGTCCCAAAGCTGCTGACGTGGTCTGCAGGGAGTTGCAGTGCGGCGTGGCCCTGCCTGTGGCTGGGGAAGCTCACTTTGGAGAAGGGATGAGTCCCATGTGGGATGGAGAGCTGCAGTGTGTGGGGAATGAATCCCTCCTCGCCTCCTGCCCCAGGGGTTCTCCCAGGGACCAGCCCTGCACCCACATGAACAGCGCTGTTGTCACCTGCACACGTAAGGACTCAGGGTGGGGTGCTGAGCACTGGGGTGAGCTCCAGCCTGAGGGGGGGCAGGTTGTGCCTGTGGAGACAAGGGACCTGGGGTGTCTGTTCCCATGGGCTGGCAGAGAGGTGACCTTCCTGGGGGATCCTAGACAAGGGCAGGGCTGGGCTGATGCCCAAGGACAAGGAGGGGGCATGGGTTGGGAGGGCTCACTGGGATCATCATATTGCACCAGGGGGGACACAGAAAGGACTGCGGGTAGAGGATGAGCTGGGAGATGCCCAGGGCAGGCTGTGGTGCAGGGGATCTCGGGGCCCTGGGGAGAAGCAGCAGTGTGTGCTTGGGGGAGCCCTGGTAGGGGCAGGTCTCTTCTCAGGGTGCTGTCTGGGGAGGGGTGGGTGCCCTGGGTGGGTGTGGGCCGGGGGCAGGTTGCAAGGGGCCATTGTGGTAGAAGGAAGTGCCAAAGTGTGTGGGGCCACAAATGACCCAGCAGGACCGGAGCTGGGCATCCCCAGCCTTACACAGCCCATGGGGATAGAAGGGGCCCCTGCAGTGCCCCGGGGACAGCCTGGAGGGGAGTGGGCTCCCACCCTGGCACCTCTGACTGCACCCAGGCAGGGGTTCCCTCAGACCCACAGTGCTGGGGCTTGGCGCTGTCCTGACTCATCCTATGTCAGTGTTTGAAGGTGCTGTGGAGGTGAGGCTGGTGGATGGCGGCAAACCCTGTGCTGGGAGAGTGGAGGTGAAACAACAGGGCAAGTGGGGGACAGTGTGTAGTGACGACTGGGACATGAACGATGCGGCAGTGGTTTGTAAGCAGCTGGACTGTGGGTCTGCTGTTGGAGCTCCTCAGTATGGACACTTTGGGCGAGGATCTGGCCCCATTTGGATGGATGATGTTGGCTGTAATGGCACCGAATCTGCCCTCTCTGACTGCCCACATGGAGGATGGGGTGAAAATGACTGTGGTCATGCTGAGGACGCTGGAGTGATGTGTTCAGGTAAGGGGACAGCCTGTTCCCCACCTCTGGGGCTGAGACAGGGAAAGAGATCTGGCTGTGCCCTCAGGGAGCACCAAGTGGACAGCAGAGCATTGCCCAATGTGGCCAGTCACACTGCCGAGCTGGGACTGTCATTGCTGGTGTTCCCAGTCCCTGGGAAAAGCCCAGAGGGAGCCTAACCTAAGGTGCCCACACCCTGCCTGGCCCCTGAGCTGGCTCAGGTGAATCCCCCACCCTGCCCTGCATTGTCTGTTGATTCCCATCTTTCTCCTCATATTCACCCAGGACCTGCCTGGCAGTGCCAGGGGCCACGTCCCTCCATGCCAGGGGCACCAAGAGTGACTCATGTGGCCACCCACAGTACTGGGGAAGGGCATGGGATGGTAGCTGCTTTGGGGTTGTGCTCCCTGGCAGGCACAAGTCCCTTGGCTGAAGCAAAGGGGTTGCTCAGAGAGGAGGAGTGCTTGGCCTGGCCTTTGGAGCAGGGTGGCATGTGGCACCTCATTCCTCTCCCAGGGTCACCCCATGAGAGCCTGCCCGTGGGGACATGGTCCCATCCAGGAGTGCTGACCTGCTGCCCAGCCTCATGTCTGTCCCAGCCCCTGCCTGCCTTGCACTTCTGGATTTGCCAGCATTGACTGGCTCTCCTCTGTGCCTGCCCTTGCACTGGGAGCTTGTGTAAGCCCAGGGCTGCTCTTCTGTCCACTCTCCTGCCCTCTGCCCGGCTGTTGGCCAGGGACATGAGCATCCAGCAGTGCACTCTGGCCAGGACTGAGGACCTTTTTCCCCAGCAGGCGCCAGAGCAGGGGGCTGGCACAGACATTGACCGCAGGTTGAGCCTCACTACACTTGTGCCCTGTGACATGTCCCATCTAACAGCAGTGCCCCAACAGCCCAAGACCCCCCTGGGAACAGGGCATGTTTCTGGTGGCACCAAGCGGTTCCTCATGCCTGGCCCTGAGCTCAGTGGGGCAGACCGAGCTGCAGCAGCCAAGAGCGCCTGGGCTCATTTCCCTGGACCCCAAGTGCTCTGGGTGCTGCAGTGCCCAGGGACCAGTGCCGGGCAGCCCAAGGTCTGTGGGGCAGCAGCAGTTTGTCTGAGCAGTGCCTGTGGCAGTGGGTTTGGGAGGGAAGCAAGCCCACAAGGGCTGGGCTGATTTCTGAGGAGCGGCAGGCGGGCCTTGCTCTCTTTGTGCCATCAGCACCCTGTGAGAGCAGCTGGGGTGGTCATGGGGCTATTTGCCTTTGGCCACCTTGGAGATGAGGTGGGACGTCGTCAGGGGAGTGCCAGAGGGCTGTGGGAACTCTCAGGGGTCTTTGGTTGCTAAGGGATCTGGCTGGCTGGTCAGAGGGAATAGCCCCTTCTAAGGACATATAGCGACCCATGATGGGGACCCTTGGAAAACTGTGTCTCACACTTTGTTCCCAAAGGCATCAACATGGTCCGCAGGGTCTGCTGCGGGTCTGCAACAGACACATACCCTCTAGTGCTGTGATGGTGTAGAGAAGGGGTGCAGGGGGGCCTGGATGTGTTTGTGTCACCAACACTCCCCCAACAGCTTCCCCTGGGATGTGCAATGGGTCATTTGGGCACGGCTTGCTTGGAGGTGTTGTGGGAACTGCCAGAGAGTTCTCAGTTGTTTTATTTTTTCCAGGATTTGTCCGGCTGGTAGAAGGGAAGAGCAACTGCTCAGGACGTGTGGAGATCCATGATGAGGACCAGTGGAAAACTGTCTGTGACTCCCACTTTGGTCCCAAAGCTGCTGACGTGGTCTGCAGGGAGTTGCAGTGCGGCATGGCCCTGCCTGTGGCTGGGGCAGCCCACTTTGGAGAAGGGATGAGTCCCATGTGGGATGGAGAGCTGCAGTGTGTGGGGAATGAATCCCTCCTCGCCTCCTGCCCCAGGGGGTCTCCCAGGCACCAGCCTTGCACCCATGCGAACAGCGCTGTTGTCACCTGCACACGTAAGGACTCAGGGTGGGGTGTTGAACACCTGAGCTGTGCCAGGGGTCGGGGAACAGAGCAAGGACCATGCTGGGCCAGGTGTGAGGACAGGAGGGGTGATGGGTTGTCTGCAGCATGAAAATAGTGCAAGAGAAGAAAGGCATGCTGTCCCTCTGGCCTCTGCGCCAGCTACTGAGGGTACAAGAGCACCAATCCACCCTCAGTCCTCCTTCTCTGTCCCCAGAGTACACAGGGTTCAGGCTGGTGAACGGCAGCACGGCGTGTGAGGGGAGGGTGGAGGTCCAGGTGCTGGGGACCTGGGGGCCCCTCTGTGCCTCCCGCTGGGATCTCTCGGATGCCCACGTTCTCTGTCGTCAACTCAACTGCGGGTTTGCTGAGTCCATTCCTGGAGGAGAGCGTTTTGGGAGAGAGACTGGCCCTGTCTGGAGAGACTCATTCCACTGTGACGGGACTGAAGCCCACCTGGGACAGTGCCCAGTGATCACCCTGGGGGCCTCACCATGCTCCCATGGGAACAACGCCGCTGTCATTTGCTCAGGTGAGTGCTGGGAAAGTGATGCATTAACTCCATTTGCCCTTTGTGTGCAACACGGCCACCCGAAGCAGGGGTCCCATGGCAGTACCAGGCTGAATTTCTCCCTGGAGAAACCCTTGCTTCCCCAGGAGCCTTCTGGAGGGCTTTGCCTGCTCAGAGTGACTGCTCTGCTGTGGGAGAGCAGGGGACTGAACGGAGGGAGGCATCTGCCCCAAGGGCAGTGGCTTAGGCCCTGGTGCCACTGGCAGGCCTGGGCTCCTGTGTTTTTCTGCTGTGGGATGAGCCCAGGACAGGGCTGCAGGGCTCTGCTCCGTCCCTCGAGCTGCAGACAACCGCAACCCATCCCCACAGAGAGCCCCGCAGAGCCTCCTCCCACCACTCAGGCAGGAGCTGCCTGGGTGCCCCCAGCAGCAGCAGACCTGGGTATGAGCTGCAGAGCGGGCCTGGGCTCTGTCCTTGCTTCTTGTCAGCACAAGGCTCAATCCTGTCCTGTTTGGTCGGAGAATTCCCCCTTGCCCTCCTCCCTGAAGGGTGCCATGTTCCCCGGTGCCTCCAGTGGCTGTGGCATCTCTGCTCTCCCCAGGCTCAGCCAGGTTTGCATCCCTGCGGCTGGTGGGTGGAGGGAGCCGGTGCGACGGGCGAGTGGAGATCTTCCAGCATGGGACGTGGGGCAGAGTCCTGGATGACCAGTGGGACGTGCGAGAGGCCAACGTGGTGTGCCGGCAGCTGCAGTGTGGACAGGCAGAGACAGCCTACAACCCCCCAAAGCCTGAGCGAGGGACGGGCCCCGTAGGGCTGCGAGGGGTCCGGTGCACAGGGCAGGAGACCAACCTGACCCAATGCAACACCTCCCTGCCCGAGAGTGCACTGGCGGCAGGGGTTGCGGAGGATGTGGGAGTCATTTGCTGGGGTGAGCGGCACTGCACAGGCCCCCCAGATGATGGGGTGGGTGGGCAGCCAGCCCCTGACAGCAACTGGGGTTTCTCCCCACTGCAGGGAGCCGGCAGGTGCGGCTGGTGAATGGGGCTGGGCGCTGCGCGGGGAGAGTGGAGATCTACCACCAGGGCAGCTGGGGGACCGTCTGTGATGATGGCTGGGACCTGTCTGATGCTGCCGTCGTTTGCCACCA
Organism: Platalea leucorodia; assembly: GCF_965183815.1. NCBI lineage: Eukaryota > Metazoa > Chordata > Aves > Pelecaniformes > Threskiornithidae > Platalea > Platalea leucorodia. The sequence continues at coordinate 107,985 of NW_028121334.1, read as the reverse complement.
GCTGGGCTGTGGAGGGGCAGTGGAGGCGACTGGCTCTGCTCGGTTCAGGGAAGGCTCCGGGCAGATCTGGCTGGATGGCATGAACTGCTCTGGGGCTGAAGCTGCTCTCTGGGAATGCCCTGCCAGGCCCTGGGGGCAGCACGACTGCGGGCACAAAGAGGACGCAGGAGTCATCTGTTCAGGTCCGTTGTGAGATCCTGGTTCCTGGGGAGGCGGGACGTGGGGAGAGCCTGGCACGTCCAAAGCTGTCCCTGGCTGCCTCTGAACTCCTGCCTGAGCCCATCCTGCAGACACCCATGCACGGGCACCCTCAGTCCCACTGGGGGACACTGGTGAGCTCAGCTGTTCCCCAGTGTTAGCGGGAAGGGCAGGGATGTCAGTGCATCAGGGACTTCTCTCTGCCCCTGGGTGCAAGAGGGATGTGCTGGCCATGCCCCTGCCTGGCTGAGGGCATGGGGTGTGCAGAGGCGTCCCCTCTCCCACAGCCCCAGACCAGCCTGTTTCCCTTGGTGCCTTTCCTTCCAGAGTTCGTGGCCCTGAGGCTGGAGAACAGCGACGGCTGCTCCGGGCGCCTGCAGGTTTTCTACAACGGGACGTGGGGGAGCATTTGCTCCAACTCGATGACTCTCGACACGGTGTCGCTGGCATGCAAGGAGCTGGGCTGCGGGGATGGAGGATCCCTGGAAACACGGCTGCCCTATGGCAGGCTCTCTGGCCCTGCGTGGCTGGATAACGTGCAGTGTGGGGAGAAAACAAGCTCCTTCTGGCAGTGTCCCTCCACTCCCTGGGACACGCAGTCATGTGAAGACCTGCAAGATGAGATCCACATCACCTGCAACGGTAACTCTGAGCCACTCGGGCACCAGTGTCACCCCAGCTCCTGCTCCCCGCTGGGCACAGCCAAAGGCAGAGAAAGAGTTTGGAGGGGCATTTCTTTCTATGTCAGACCCTACTCCTGCCGGTGGCACAAATGTGACCCCAGCCACACATGTCCAGCAGCGGTTGCCACCCAGGTTGCCAAAAGCGCCTGGGGAAGGCAGAGGCATCTCCAGGTGAGGTCTCAGAAGAGACCAGACAGGGTTCAGAAGAGCCTCCCCTCCATAGACAACACGACTGCTGCTCTGTGAACCAGGGACCTTTAGGGGCTGAGCAGTCAGGGTCCCCCTAGATCTGCGCGTGTCCCCTGAATGACTGGGATGCAGATGCTGCCATGACCAAGATGGCACAGGGAGGCACAAGTAGAGCTCAGCCTTGCTGTGTTCTGCACGATCCCCTGAACCAGCCCCCTTCACTACAGGGTTTCTTTCTTCCGAGCGACGCCCAGGAATGTCCCCGGCCCCGTTGGCCCCATGCCCCAACTCCACGAGCTGCACAGGTATTGAGCTGCTCCTCTGTGTACCCTTCTTGTCTGGCAGGGCTCTGCCTGGTGTCTGGGTGCCATGGGAGGTCTTTGCCTTCTCCAGACAGGGAGAAGATTCGTGCTGTGGGAGGCGAGGACGGGTGCTTGGGCAGAGTGGAGGTCTGGCACCGCGGCTCCTGGGGGACGGTGTGCGACGATTCCTGGGACATGCAGGATGCCGAGGTGGTGTGCAGGCAGCTGGGCTGTGGCCCTGCGGTGTCTGCCCTGAATGAGTCCGCATTTGGGATGGGGCAAGGCCCCATCTGGCTGGAGCAGGTGGAGTGCCGGGGGACAGAGCTGTCCCTGCAGGACTGCTGGGCCCAGCCTGGGGATGGCGGTGCTTGCCGGCATAAGGAAGACGCTGCTGTGCTCTGCTCAGGTGAGTGGCAGGGCTGGGACCTCTTGTTCAGGTGTTGGCAGGGAGCTGGAGAAGGCCGTTTGTCCACTTGGTCCTGGCATGGGCGCTGACCTCCCAGCAGTGAGACCATTCCTGAAGAGTGCAGGAGCCTGGCGCCAGGTGGGCAGCAGCCTCAGTGGAGCTGGGTGTCCTCAGGCCACTGCCTGTGGGGCCCTGCAGCCCCAGGGCTGTCCCCTGGGCTGCCTGTGCCATCCTGCCTGCCGCCCAGAGCAGAGGCCGTGGGCCCTTTCTAGCACTACTGGAGGGGCAGTTTGGGTGGGATGTGTCAGGGACATCTCCAGACACACCCAGGGCGTGTTGGGAAGGAGGCTCCCCAGTACCCGCACACCCGTCCTCTCAGCCCAGCTCTCCTTCTCCTCCTCTGCAGCTCCAACCAGGACAGCAGCATCCCCACCCCGAGCAGGTAACTCGTCCTCCCGCCTGAGGCTGGGTATCCCAGCACCAGGCTGTGACCCACAGCTGGATGGAAGGGGCTCCTTGCTGGGGTGTGAAGCTCCCAGGAGGAGGCACTGGGGTGGTGGTGGGAGAGTTGGGGAGGGCTGTAATTTCCTCAGCAGGGTGGAAGCTTCCCCATTACTCATCCCTGGGGTCTTCCACCCTCTGCTGCCTTTAGTGATGGGAGTCAGGACTGGTGCTGCCCCCACCTCTCCCAGGCCTGGTGTTTCCCTTCCATGTTCTTGCCCATGCAGATCCTACCCGGGGTCGTTTGACCAGCAGCGGGAGAGTCTCAGTGCCCGTCATCATCTGCATCATCCTGGGGGCCCTTCTCTGCCTGCTCCTGGCCCTCCTGGCTGGGCAAGTGCTAAGCGCCAGGGCTGGGCGCAGAGGTGGGTCCTTCCATAGCAGTCCCAGGGACCATGCCTCCTGGAAGGGCTGTGGGGTGCTGCGGGGTGTCACTGAGGGGCACAGGCAGAGCTGGGGGGATGAGACTGTGTGCTGCCACCTGTCCCATGCACCACCCCATTGACTGCCTGGCCATGGGGCACCAGCAGCAAGGGGTGGAGAGAGCTCAGAGGAGGGGGGAGGTAGTGATGGGGCGAGGAGAGAAATGGCAGAGTGGAGATGGCCAAGGCTGGCAGTGCTCTGGGTAGCGCTGGAGGGGGCTCTGGGGCAAGGGAGATGGCAGGAGGAGCATGGGGCAGTAGAGTCCATCTCCATGCTGTCAGGCCCCCAGGCTGTCCCTCTGCCCAGCCCTGCCCATCCTCGCCCATCCCCCGGCAGGGCAGGGGCCCTGCTATAGGCCCATGGGGCACATAAGGGGCAGCTCCAGGTAGCGAGGAAACATGGGAGCTGCTCCAAGGTCAGACAAGGGGGGAATGACGCAGGGGCCAGAGGGGCATGAGCGCTGTCTCCGAAAGGATGATGCGAGGGTGACGCTGCCCCAGATAATCTCCACAGCAATGTTGCCCTCACTGGGGATGTGGCAGCCGTGCCTGGACAGTGCAGTGGGGCTGTGCTGTCGGACCAGTCCTGGGCTGGCCAAAGGAACAGGTTTGGGGGAGCACAGTGGGGTCCCATCACCGCTCTGCCTGTCCCTGTGCCAGCCCTGCCTCTGTCCCCAGGCTCCAGGAGGGCTCAGGAGCTCTTCCCCGAGGCCGTGTATGAGGAGGTTGGTTACAGCCCGGTGTGGGAGAAGCAGGCAAGGTTTGGTCGCTCAGGTGGGTGTGGGTCCTCCCTGCAGGCCCATCTGCAGGACCCTTTCCCCTGGCCCCAACACAGGGCTGATCCCCTGAAGCCTCCCAGCCCATGGTCCCTGCAGCGCTGGGGCCGTGTGGTCTGTGGGGAGAGCATCCAGGTCCTGGGCCCGGGAGAGGAGCTTCCTCCCAACCAGCTTTGCCCATCCCAGCTGGACAGCCCCTCTCTTCCTGCTCCTGCACCCCATGTGACACCCGAGGAGTGAGGGAAGGGGCCACGCTAGGGCAGCTCTGGGAGCACCTTTGAGACGGTGTTTGTCCTGGGGGACCAGGGTGATTCCCAGCCCTCCTCCCCATGCAGCCCCGCCTCTGTGGGTCCCCCTTCCCCAGCAGCGCTGACCATGAGACAGGTCCGTGGGGCTCGCTCCATAACACCCTCTGTGCATCTCTCCAGGCTCCTATTCAGAGGAGTCCCTGACCCAGCTGCAGCCCTTCCCTGGGGACAGCGAGGAGGAGGATGGTGTGGGATCGGCACCAGGTAATGGAGGCAGGAAGGGGCTGATCTCCCTGAAGCCATGTGGTGGATACAGGTGTCACTGAGTGTCACCATCACAGATGGGGAGGACATGGGGGTCTCCTGTGGTGCTGCCACCACCAGTGTCTCATCCCTGTGTCCCTGTGCATCCTCCTGTCCTCTGCTCTGCAGGATGTGTATTCTCACTGTCACCAGCTGCCCTCTCCTTTCAGATGTTCTTGTCCTGCCTGGAGGTGACCCAGTGGATGGCTATGATGATGCCAGGGAGGTTTCTGACCCTGGGGATGATGCTGCCCCTGGGCAGGGAGCTTGGGAAATGCCCAGGGCACCAGAGGAGAGAGCAGGGCCCAGGGATGCACTCGGAGGTGAGAGGGAAAGATAGTGTTGCTGGTTCCTGGGGTACCATCCCTGGTGCCACCCAAGTTGCTACCGTACTGACACCCAAAGCTCCTGGGAAGGGGGAACCTGACCCAGGAGTTGTCCTTGGAGGGACTGGGGGTGGGAGAAGGAGCTGAATGTGGTGAGGAGTGGGGAGGAAGGTGATGCACAGACCCCATGGGGCAAACTGCAATGCCCTGCCTTGCTGTTTGCAGGGAGCAGCCTGCGCTCCCGGAGAAGTGCTGGGGTCCCTGGAGCTGAAGGAGACACCTCGTCCGTGTCCCTGGGGAGCATGGGCTATGATGATGCTGAAGAGGTGTCTGTGGCACATCCCCGTGAGGACACAAAGGCTGTGACAGCGGAGCTTGGTACCCAACAGTCCCTGAGCCCCAGGCCAGGAGAGCCCATCCCTGCTGTGCAGCTGGGTGCAGGCAGGAGGGAGGAGAGGCCTGTGCAGCTGGGAGAGCTGTGAGCACCAGGGAACCGTCTTCCTTTACCATGGGCAGCAGAAATGGCTGGGAGTTCCCTCTATTTTTATTCCCATTTTCACACTGTGCATCCATATTTGTTCTTATTAAAAGTCTCTGGGGGCTTTGACCCAGAGCTGCTGCTTGCCTGCCCAGGTGTTGGGTCATCTCCCTGAGGCTGATCAGGGGAGCAGAGAACAAAGACACAGTGGTAGGGAAGAGGCGCATCTCAGGGACAGCAGGCTCGGGGTCAGGCTGTGGGGCTGCGAGAGCCCCTGGTGCCTGGGGAATAATCCTGCTGACAGAGCCATTTCCATCCTGCTGGCCACAGGCAGTTTCTAGTCAAAATGGCTCTAACAATGGTTAGGAGGCAGCTCTGCTCCACACTGCCCCAGCACAGGGTGCAGAGCCACTTTCTGGGACACACAGGGCTGGAATTCCCTCTCCTCATGCTCTGCCAGGACCCCAGTCTCCATGGGCTGTTCCTGCTCTCTTGGGCCCTCACAGACCCCCGAGCACTCTTGTCACAGGCACAGAGCTGCCTCCTTCCTGAGCAGGGGCTGTAAAGCCCCACGGCAGCCCTGGGACCCCCTCCTCCTGCTCCCCTCCAGCCCCCACCCCTGCCCTCCTGCTGCCTCGCCAGGGGTGTCAGTTTGGATTTGTGTCGGGGCAGTACTTGTGTGCAGGTACGGGAGGGATGGGAGCAGGGGGGATGGGGGCACCTTTCCCTCAGCGCTGTTGGAGGGCCGGGGGATGGAGAAAGGATCCCCATGAGATGTGTGCTGCAGCCAAAAGCCGTGGTCTGGCCCCTGGGTTGGAGAAGGACCCATCCAGGAGGATGCTCATGTGGCCACATTCCCATGGCAGAGGAGATTTTGTGTCCCTCCCCTAAAACAGGTGGTGCCGGGAGCTGAGCCAGGGTCCCTCTCCCTTGGCTGGGGCTTTCACCAGCCCCAGTACCCATGGGCAGAAAAAACCACAGAAGACAGGTGGGGAGAAGAGTTTAATACTTGTGCAGGACCTGGAGCCCAAACTGCCCTCCGTGCTCCCACTGGTGGGTGTCCACACCCCTCCAGCTCTTCCCTGAAAGGCTCCTCTGCTGCAGGCTGGAAGGTGTGCTGGCTCCCTATGGGGAGTTGCTGCAGCTCAGTACTGCTGCCAACAGCAAGATCTGGCCCTAGAGGAGAAGAGGGGAGGGGGTGGCTGTCGCCAACATCCTCTCCCACTTCCACATTGCCCCATTCCCTGCTGGGAGCTCCTCCACCCCTGGGGGGACCCTGGGGGGATCTGGAGGAAGCCCAGGCTCACACATCCCTCTGCTCCATACCCTGGAGCCTTCCTGCTGGCAGCCCCCATGGGAGAGCAGCGTTCCCAGGGCGAGACTCCCACGGTAATGGGTGACATAACATGGGCATTGCAAGCACAGCCTCCATCCCCTGGAGAACTCCCACTGGGATAAGCTCCAGCCCTGGCATTCTTGGACGTGAACAGCCTGGCCCTGTGGGCTGGGTCTGTTCTCTGCAGCAAAGCAGGATTGTCACTGTGCCCCAGATCTGTGCTTGCTCCTGCAGCTCCCAAGGACCTACCTGAGGGGGGGTCACAGTGAGACCCCCGACTCTCAGCACTGCTGCCTCACACTGGGCAGAGCATGGCTGTGGAAAGCCCCCGGGAGAGCAGCCTTATTTCTCTTAGTTTGGGCTCACTGTTCCCGGGGGCTGAGCACCCTGCAGTGAAAGGCCGTGTCTCACACACCAGTTTGGTTGCGGGTGTTTTAGCTGGGGGAGCAGCCACTGCACCATCTGGCCCTTCCCGCCTGTGCACAGCTGTGGACAGGCCTGTGCCTCCCTGATCCCACCAGCGCAGCATCGACAGAGACACCAAACACCCCAGGAACAAAAGGTGGGCACCAGCCCCGTGTCTGTGGGCTGTGTCTGACCTCAGGAGCTCCACATGCCCTGAGCTGAGGCTCTGCTTAAGCCAGTGATGATGGTGGAAGGAGAAGGACCTGGAGACAGTGTCAGGATAAGAAATGTCATTCCTCCAGCTGGGAATCCCACAGCCCTGCCCAGGCTTGTCCAACTCAGCAAGCCCTACCTGCTGGCACAGAGGAGCGCTTCCCTATGCGGTATGGGATCTCCACCTGGAGACAGGGCAATCTCAGACCCTTATCCCTGGAAAGCCACCAGGGCAGTGTGGCCCTGATGCCAAAGGACGCCTGGACTGGACCAGCACCCTCACACCACATCTCTCAGTGCAGCCAGAAATGATTCCTAGTGTGCTGCTGACACCTCTCCCCTCCCTGAGGTCTCCCCACACTCTGCTGCCAAGCATTGTCCCTGGGTGGTGGGGTGGGTCTGTGGTGCTGGGCAGTGACCTGAGCTCAGGTCCAGCACAGCTGCCTGCTTCTCCTCCAAGAGGGGGCTCAGCAGAGGCAGCACACACAGCCCTCCCACAGCCCTCCTCACCTCACAGGCAAGCCCTGGGTGGGCAGGGCAGGCCCACAGGGCCTGGAGAGGACCAGTGCCCGAGCTCCAGCCTGCACCTGCCTGAGGTTGGGGAGTCAGGGCAAAAGTACCCCTGGAGATGCTGGGGATTGAACCCAGGACCTCCCACATGCGAAGCAGGTGCTCTGCCACTGAGCTACATCCCCTTGACACCTGCCAGCAGGAGAGGCACTCTCCTCCCGTGATGTGCCTATGACAAGTCCTGTATTCCCCTGGGTGCCCAGGGACCCTCTGCAGCAAACAGCACTTGAATCCTTCTGATGTGGGGCAAGTTGGGACTGCCTCTCTGCTGGGGCCTGATCCTGGCACAGGGCTGCACTGCAGAGCACTGCCCCTTCAAGGTCTCTGCAGGGCAATGGGGCAGAAGGAGGCTCTTGCTGCAGGTGCTGCTCCCACACTCTGGCCCACTCCGCGATGGGGCAATGGAGAGGAGCCTCCTCTGCCACCCAGAGCAATAGCTGTCTGTGCCACATCTGTCCCCTGCTCCACAGCAGCAGCAGTGCAACAGGGTGAGGGAAATGCCCTCCCTGGGCTGATGTGCCCCCAGGCTCCAATGACATCCTGTGGAGGGCACATGGAGGCAGAAATCTTATACCCCCTCCTCCAGGCAGGTGAGGTGAACAGCAGGCTTCAATCTCCATGGGGCTGGGGATGGGCGTTGGGCTCAGGGACCTTCCCATTCCTTCAGCACTGATGTCTGTCCTGACAGCAAAGCAGTGCCCGGGGACAGCCCTGGCTGGGGTCCCTGTGGCAGGGTGGGTGAGCGTGCTCAGCTGTTAACCCAAAGGTTGATGGTTGGACCACACGCAGGGATGGTGTCCTCAGGGTGGTACAGCTGGGGCAATTGTGTTGCCCAGTGCCATAGATTTTTCCCTGCTGAGCCCCTGCCTAGCAGAGAGGGTTTAGGGGAATCAAAACCAGAGCACAGTCACTGTGACCTTCTGGAGTGGTTGAGTGGAGTTAAGGGGATGGGCTGCTCATCTATTGTGCTCTGCACACATGGCCCCAAAGCCCATCCTCAGCAATGACTCTCCCGTTCTTGCTCAAGAAAGACCTGGAAGGACTGCTCTTTTGGAGCACTGATAATCCCACAGGCACTACCCCTGCAGCCAAGCATTTTCAAGCTCGCGCTCAAAGCTGACAAGACAGTAACTGTGCTTGGACAGACAGTCTCTGCCAGGTGGCATGGACACTGCTGATTCCCCACTCCAGAGTGGCAGAGGCTGGATCCCCTTCTCAGGACAGACTTCTTGCCAGGAAGCCACAGCCAGGGGGGTGCCTCACCTGGTTCTTACTGGCACTTCACTCAGCATCCGTTTTGGTGGCTATTTCTTTCTTTTCTGTGTCTACTCTTTCCACACACAGGAATGACAGAAAAACAAACATTTCATAAAAGCTTGTCAGAAAGCCCTTGTTATATAAAGGAAGTCCATCAAACCTGGAGGGAGCCAGGAACATTGCCATAAGCACCGAGAAGATTCAAGAAGCTCAAGGCCTCCTCTGAAGTGCAACCATGATTTGAGCCTGGAAGTGGGAAGGGATTTACGTCTGTGGGTGGAGGAGGAATAAGTGTGTTGTGGGAGTATGTCAGGGCTGAAGGCCCTTGCGCAAATCAGGGATGATGGAGACATTTCCATCTTGTGTGCATGCCTCAGCTTAGGAGATGGGGAAAGCCCGCTGCTGGGGGTGGATGTTCTCAGTCATGCCCCATGAGCATGACCTCACTCTCTTTTGCAAGAAAGAAGAAAACAGGAGGACTCAGGTTGCAATATCTAAGTCAGCCAGTGGGAAACAAATAAGTAATTACATTGGGGGAGGGGGGCTGGAGGGGGGTCAGATTAGGAGAAGGAAAGAAGTGGGAAGTAATGATTTCTGTGTTAAAAATTTGGGAAGCTGAGATCCAGCTTGTGTGTACCTTTTTTCTGAAGAAGGATCTACTTTTTTTTTTTTTTTTCAGAGGGGCTGGCCCTATCAGACTAGCTTTCACAGTTCTCCTCTGCTAGACAGTGCAGAGAACAGGAGGGATGGGATTCATCTACTCAGATTTAGACATGTCCAGTGGAAGGGCTTGATTCAACTCCCCCCTTCTCACTGTCAATATGAAGATGTCCTGAGGAATCCCAGACACGCAGAAACCCCACCCCTCAGCTTGGCTGGCTAACGGAAGAGAAAACAGCATGTTTAGAGTAAGTTTTCTGCCAGTCCTGGGCAGGTGTGGCATTTCAACAGCTCCCACTTGCAGGATCACAATTGTGGTTACTTTAAAGCAAGAAGAAAGCCAGGGAAGTTTTTTACACTCTTCAACACCAGACCTGTATTTCCTTAAGACACAAATTCTCTTTTCCCGCTTCTCATTCCCCAAACAGTCCCCAGATTCTGCACTTCTAAAGATATACCTGGTACACAAAATATGCACTTCTGAGTTGTCCACACTTGACACAACTGCAACCTGTTTATTCCTGGTGGGTCACAACTGGTAGGAGCTCTCGATGCAGGCCACCGTCTTTCTGAGGGCATTTCCAAGAGCCCCCTTGACTTGCCTGTTCCGCAGGCTGTAGAGGAGTGGATTGGCCATGGGCGTGAGGATGGTGTAGAAAAAGGATGGCACTGTATTGAGCTGCCTCAGTGAGGCTGTTCTGGGTATCATATAGGCAACGATGAGGGTACCATAGAAAGCAGTGACCATGATGAGGTGAGAGGAGCAGGTGGAGAAGGCCTTCTGCCTCCCCGTGGTGGCTGGGATCCTCAGGATCACAACTATGATGCAGATATAGGATACCAAGGTGAACACAAAGGGGAAGACCACATCCAGAAAGCAGATGATGAAAGTAACCAGTCTAAGCACCATGGTGTCACTGCAGGTGAGCTCCAGCAACAGGGCAAAATCACAGAAGAAGTGATCAATTGCATTGGGACCACAGAAGTGTAAGTTGGAAAGTAGCCCAGTGACTCTGGTAGACATTAGTAATCCTGCTAGCCAAGACCCAGCCGCCAGCTGGAGACAGAGCTTCTGCTGCATGAGGCTGGCATAGAGCAGGGGGTGGCATATGGCCAAGTACCGATCCTAGGACATGGTGGCCAGCAGATGGCACTCAGTACCTGCACAACAGCCAAAGAAAAAGAATTGTGTCATGCAGCCTTGAGCAGAAATGGTTCTGTCCCTGGTTAGGAAGCTGGCCAGCAGCCTGGGCAGGATAGTGGAGGTACAGCAGATTGCCACACTGGAGAAATTAGGCATCTGCTCTGAGGCCCATGAAAGAAGGAGGAGGAAACCTAAGAAAAGGGAAGGGAATGCTGACAAAGCTAACAAGATGAATTTCACCAAGCACGATATTAGTTACCCTTGCCACGCCTTCAACTGACCGGGTACCAAAATGGATCCTCACAACCATACCAGAGCAAGAATATTTTTCTTGAAGGCCTTTTCAGTCCTTCACGAGTTAAAAACCCTCCTCTTCACACTGCTGCTGGTGATTTCTCTGCTCGCTGTCATGGGGAATGCAGTCACCATTGCCATCCTTTGGCTCCACCACTAGTGCCACACCCCCAGGCATCCCTTGCGCAGCACCTTGTCCTTCTTGGATATTTGGTTCACTCTGGTCATTCCCCCTGACATGTTTGTCAGTCTCATGCTGGAGATTAAGATATCTCTGTGGCTGGAAGGTGTGGAAGGAAGCAGGGGATTACAAAAGAGATGCTGGATATTACTTATTTTGAAAACAAGAGACTCTCAGGGATTCCTAGTGCAAAAAGGTGAGTACCTCTGAAAAGTAGAAAGAATAGCTTTCAACATACACATTTGATTTGATTTGATGGTTTAGCATTTGTGCAATAGAAGAGATGAGTTTGGCACGTAGGTGTGACAGATGTTTGCAATAGGTCTGAGTGAATGTGGAATTTGCCAGGAATGGGGTGAAATAGCTCGCAGCCTCTTTAAAATCTTCTGCTCTGGAGAAAGAATCCTTTGGGAGTGTTTGAGAAAGGTAGAAAGGAAGAAAGACGACAACAAATTCTCTGACTCAAACTGAAATGCAAACCAGAAAAATCAGGGGGTGAGAAAGGCTTGAAGGACTCTCTCTCTCTCTGTGCTGTATAGGAGGAAGACTGCAAGCAAGGAAAGAAGCAGAGAAGGAAGGATTCCTTTCATCCAGACTGTGAAATAATCACACTTGGGTTTTGCCATCTTCCTGTCTCGGCAGGATGAACTGAAATTCAGCATGGGAGCAGAAAATGAAACTGCAGTTACTGAGTTCATCCTAGAGGGTTTCTCAGGGCTTGATCAAAGCCTACAGCTATTTCTCTCTCTTCTCCTTCTGCTCATATACCTGACAACAGTGATGGGGAACGCAACCATCATTTTCCTCGTGTGTGTGGATCACCGCCTGCAAACCCCCATGTACTTTTTCATCAGCAATCTGGCCTTCCTGGAAATCTGGTTCACATCCTCCACAAGCATCAAATTGTTTGTGATCCTGAGTTCTGGTAGGAGAACGATCTCACTAAGCAGCTGCTTTGCCCAGTCCTGTTTCCATTTTGCCCTGGGCTGTACAGAGTTGGTTCTACTTGCTGTCATGTCCTTTGACCGCTATGTTGCCATCTGCCAGCCTTTGCGTTATGCTGCCATCATGAAGCCTCAGCTCTGCATCCACCTGGTTGTTGCTGCTTGGGTCATAGGCATCCCAGTCTTGAGTTACCGTCTGGTCCTCCTCTACAAGCTGACTTTCTGTGGCTCGAACAAGATCCACCATTTTTTTTTGTGACAGCTGCCCCTTGTTCACATTGTCCTGCTCTGACCCCAGCCTGCTTTGGAAAACAGACTCTGTTTTGTTATCGTTTATCCTACTGGGTTCCTTATGTTTAACTCTGGCATTTTCCATGGGCATCCTTTTCTGTATTCTGCACCTGCCAGCAGCCGCTGGGAGGAAAAAAGCTTTTACTACATGTTCTTCCCACCTCACCACCTTGGCCATTGCATATGGGAGCTGCATTGCTCTCTATGTGCGTCCTTCCAGAGATGTTTCCTTGGAGACAAACAGAATTGTGGCTTTGCTGAACACTGTCCTGTACCCAGTCTTAAATCCATTCATCTACAGTCTTAGAAACAAGACTGTGCTACTGGCCCTGAATGAAGCCATTGCCCGTGCAATAACACAGCTTTTCCCCCAATCCTGATGCATTTCTGGACAGCAATTCCAATGAGCTGCTATGTTAAATATGCTAAATAATACCAGTGCATAGGTATGTAACCTGCAAATACAGCTGCCTCAGGAGATGCATGTTCTTGTTGGGTTGTGTTAGGTTAAGTGAGAAGAAGCTCATCTGCACACACAAAGAAGGCACTACCAATGGCAGGAGGAGTAACCCAGTCAATACCCTGCCCCAGCTGCTCCCAGAGCCATCACAGGAGAGCCACCAGCTCATCAAGAGCCCATCTCCACAAAGCGAGAAGAGCACAGAGGCACCGTGGCAGGTGGGAACCCAAAGGACAGGCTCCTGAGGAAGGAACATCTTGTCCCACCTCCTTCCAGGGCTGCCCTGGGAGAGCTGTCAGCCCCGTTGTCCAGGTGTGAAACCCACCAAGAGGAGTCACTGCGAGCAGCTCTCTGGATCACCATTTGGACTAAGGGAATTGTTGCCTAGGGGCATAGGACACATTATGGGATGCAGGGGAAGAGCATTTTTGGATTGCACAGGATTTATTATGGGAAGTGTAGGGGAGGACCCCGACCAGTGCAGTCTGTCCTGTTTTTCTCATTAAACTTAATTTCTAGCTCATTCCTGTGAGGGGGAATCTCTCTTCTGCGTGAACATGTGAGCACAGGGGGATGAGTGCAGCAACTGGAGAAGGACCAGGGGGTCAGACAGCCTGTATGTCATTAGTGCCAGCAACTGAGAGACCAGAGTGACTGGACTTAAGAGAGAGTGTGTGTGTGTGTGTGTGTGTGTGTGTGTGTGTGTGACTGGGGTGGTCTGTAGCAGCATCTGGAATGGGGTTGCAGCCTCAGGGGGCTCATATGTCCAGGTGTGTGCACCTGGGGAGGCTGGTATCCAGGGCAGCTACTGAGGAGACTGAGCGTCTGAGCCCAGCTGCTGGAGGGATCCACCCTGTACAGGTATATATAGAGAACAGAACAGAATAGAACAGAACAGAATAGCATAGAATAGAATAGTTCATTTGGAAGGGACCTACAAGGATCATCTTGTCCAAATACCTGGCCACTTCAGGTCTGACCAAAAGATAAATCATGTTATTAAGGGCATTGTCCAAATGCCTCTTAAACACTGACACGCATGGGGCATCGACCACCTCTCTAGGAAGCCTGTTCCAGTGTTTGACCACCCTCTTGGTAAAGCAATGCTTCCTAATGTCCAGTCTAAACCTCCCCTGGTGCAGCTTTGAACCATTTCCCCACATCCTGTCCCTGGATCCCAGGTTGAAGCAATCAACACCTCCCTCTCCACTTCCCCTCCTCAGGAAGCTGTAGAGGGCAATGAGGTCAGCCCTCCGCCTCCTTTTCTCCAAACTAGACAAGCCCAGTGCCCTCAGGAGCTCCTCGGAGGACATTTCTTCCGGCCCCTTCACCAGCTTTGGTGCCCTCCTCTGGACGCATTCAAGTACCTTACATCCTTCTTCAGTTGTGGGGCCCAGAACTGCACACAGTACTCCAAGTGAGTCTGCACCACTGCAAAATACAGCGGGATAATCCTCTGTCCTGGTTTCAGCTGGGATAGAATTAATTTTCTTCCTAGTACTTGGTATAGTGCTGTGGTTTGGATTTAGGATGAGAATAATGTTGATAACACACTGATGGTTTACTTGTTGCTAAGCAGTCTTTATCCTAGTCAAGGATTTTACAGCTTCCCATGCTCTGCCAGGTGCACAAGAAGTTGGGAGGGAGCACAGCCAGGACAGCTGACCCAAACTGGCCAAAGGGATATTCCATACCGTATAACATTATGCTCAGTATATGTACTGGAGAGAGTTTGCCAGGGGGCAGCGATCGATGCTCGGGGACGGTCTGGGCATCGGTCAGCAGGTGGTGATTGTACATCACTTGTTTGGTATATTCTTTTTTTTATTATTAGTAGTATTAGTATTAGTATTTCCCCTTCCTCTGCGGTCATATTAAACTGTCTTTATCTCAACCCACGGGTTTTCCTTTTTTTTCTGATTCTTTCCCCCATCCCACTGTGGGAGGGAGGGTGAGCAAGCGGCTGGGTGGTGCTTAGTTGCCGACTGGGGTTAAACCACAACATCCCCTCTTTTGAGCCCCTCGTTATACTGCACCCCAGGGTGCGGTTTGCCCTCTTGGCTGCCAGGGCACACTGCTGACTCCTGTTGAGCCCCCTGCCAGCCAGCACCCCCAGATCCCTCTCTGCAGGGCTGCTCTCCAGCCACTCCTCTCCCAGTCTATACTTGTGCCCGGCCTTATTTCATCCGAGGTGCAGAATCCAGCATTTGTTCTTGCTGAACATGGTGAGAGTTGCCTCCTCTGGGTCATGGATACAGCTTTTCAATTGCACAGGGCCCAGGAGTGTTCCCTGTGCTGCCCCATGATGCCCCAGTATGTCCCACTGGCCTCCAGGTAGGGTATGACCCCTTCACCACTGCTTTCTCAGCCCGATCATCCAACTGGTGTTTCACCCATCTGTTTGTCTACCCTTCCAGAATGTAATGTCCTAACTAGGGTACAAGAATAGTGAGGGAGAACATGTCACAAATCTTGCTGAAGTTGAGGTGACCAACATCCACTCTTGTCCCCTCATGCACAAATGCAGTTACTTCATCATGAAGGCAGTCAGCCTGGTGAGGCATGCTTTACCCTTTGAAAGTCCATGCTGACTGCTTTTGGACACATTCTTCTCTTTAATGGTCCCAGAAGTACCACCCAAGAGATATTGATGGCTTACTCCTCACCAAAGTGAGCTTGTACAGCCTGGGGTTCCCTGGGTTGCTCCTTTGGCTTCTTTCAGAGATGGGCGCAACATTGCTTTGTCCTCGCTCACAAGAGACCTCTACCAAAGCCATGACCTTTCCAAAGGGATATTCCACAGAAATATGTCTTCCCCTGTAACTTCATTACCACTATTCTGCCTGTTATATGCTGTATTTATTTTCTCTAATTGTTCGTGTGTTTTCATCTGTCCTGATACAATGACCATTTCTAAAGTCATCTTACCAGTAGACTGTCTAGACAAAGGCCCTTTCCATTATTCTCCAGTTTTCTCCTCCCCTTACTCTTTGTTCATTCAGATACCTCTCACGTATGCTGCTGCTTTGGGTTTCAGGGAGTTAAAGCTTTCATGTCTTTCAGTAGGACAATTGCCTTTGTAGCAAACTCTTCTCTTATGTTTATCTTTACCTTTCTGTAGCTATCTATGTAAAACATTTCTCATAAGATTATCCCTTGTAGAAAGGCAACCTCATTAGAGGTAGCTTGTCAGTAGCATATGCTTGAGGAGTGTATTGTATTGTTTCTGAAACTTTATCATGCTTTACTTTTCTTTGCTTGCAAATAGGAAAAATCCTTCTGTGCCTGTGTGCAGCCAGTTGTCTAAGGAGATGAGGTGGGAGATGGCGCGATGGAGCTGTAACACCCAGTTGCAGACTTCCCTGGAGAAGTCTGATGTAAGGAAAAGTGATATTATTGCAGCCTTTCAGTACTTAAAGGTAAAGTACCAAAGCTCAAAGCTCAAGGACAATAAAAAGGGCTTTTTAAAATAAATAAATAGCAAAAGGCAGGCGAGAAAATGTGTTGGCCCATTACTTGATGAGCATGGCCACCTCACAAACAGGGACACAGACAAAGCAGAGATGTTTAATGCTTTCTTTGCCTCCGTCTTCAACACCGATGAAGTGTTCTCTGGGCTAGAGAACCATGACTGCAAGAACGACAAACTCCCAACCAACCCTGAACTTGCGCGGGATTTGCTGCTCCAGCTGGATCCCTACAAGTCAATGGGGCCGGACGGGATTCATCCGAGGGTACTTAAAGAGCTGGCTGATGTCATAGCGAGACCTCTCTCAATGATTTTTCAATCCTCTTGGGAATCTGGGGAGGTCCCAGTTGACTGGAAGCTGGCAAACGTTGTCCCAGTCTTCAAGATGGGCAACAGGGATGACCCTGGTAGCTACAGGCCTGTCAGTCTCACCTCTGTGCCTGGCAAAATGAGGGAGAAAATTCTTCTGGGAGTTATTGAAAAACACCTGAAAGACAACGCAGCCATTGGTCCCAGCCAGCACGGGTTCACAAGGAGAAAGCCCTGCTTGACAAACTTGATTTCCTCCTATGACAACGTTACCCACCTAGCTGACCAAGGGAAGCCAGTTGATGTCATCTTTTTGGACTTCAGTAAAGCCTTTGATACCGTCTCTCACAGTATCCTCCTGGACAAAATGTCCAGCATACAGCTGGATAAACACCTAATGCAATGGGTGAGCAATTGGCTGATGGGTCAGGCTCAAAGGGTTACAGTAAATGGAGTTACATCGGGCTGGCGACCAGTCACTAGTGGGGTTCCCCAGGGATCTATGTTGGGGCCAGTGCTCTTTAATGTCTTCATAAATGACTTGGATGCAGGACTCGAAGGTTTGTTATCAAAGTTTGCCGATGACACAAAATTGGGAGGAGCCGTTGACACTCTTGAGGGCAGAGAGGCCCTGCAGAGGGATCTGGACAAATCAGAGAGCTGGGCAATCCCCAAGTGTATGAAGTTTAACAAGGGCAAGTGCCAGATTTTGCACTAGGGACATGGCGACCCTGGATGTACATACAGACTGGGGAATGAGAGACTGGAGAGCAGCCCCGTGGAGAGGGATCTGGGGGTTCTGGTCAACGGCAAGTTGAACATGAGCCAACAGTGTGCCCTGGCAGCCAGGAGGGCCAACCGTGTCCTGGGGTGCATCAAGCACTGCATTGCCAGCCAGTCGAGGGAGGAGATTGTCCCGCTCTGCTCTGCACTGGTGCAGCCTCACCTTGAGTACTGTGTGCAGTGTTGGGTGCCACAGTACAAAAAAAACCCCAAAGCTACTGAAGAGTGTCCAGAGGAAAGCCACAAAGATGGTAAAGGGTTTAGAGGGGAAGGTGTATGAGGAGCGGCTGAAGTCACTTGGTCTGTTCAGCCTGGAGAAGAGGAGACTGAGGGGAGACCTCACCACGGTCTACAGCTTCCTCACGAGGGAAGGAGGAGGGGCAGGTGCTGATCTCTTCTCCCTGATGACCAATGATAGGACCCGAGGGAACGGCAGGAAGATATGCCAGGGGAGGTTTAGGTTGGACATTAGGAAAAGATTCTTTACCCAGAGGGTGGTGGAGCACTGGAACAGGCTGACCCTGCAGGCAGTCACATCGCCAAGCCTGACAACATTCAAGAAGCATTTGGACAACACCCTCAGACATAGGGTGTGAATTTTGGGGTTGTCCGATGCAGGGACAGGAGTGGGACTCAATGATCCTTGTGGGTCCCTTCCAACTGAGGACATTCTATGATTCTATGATTCTATGATTCTTATAAGGTAGATGAGGACAGACTTTTTAGCAGAGCCTGTTGCAATAGGACAAGGGGTAATGGTTTTAAACTAAACGAGGCTAGCTTTAGACTAGATATAAGGAAGAAATTTTTTACAATGAGCATGGTGAGACACTGGAACAGGTTGCCCAGAGAGGTGGTAGATGCCCCATCTCTGGAAACATTCAAGGACAGGTTGGACGGGGCTCTAAGGAACCAGATCTAGTTGAAGATGTCCCTGCTCAGTGCAGGGGGGTTGGACTAGATGACCTTTAAAGGTCCCTTCCAACCCAAAGCATTCCAGGATTCTATGACTCTATGATTCTATGAGAAGGTGAATCGAGTCAATTTGCAGAGGTGAAAGCCATCCAGCTGGCTTTGGATATTGCTGAAGGAGAAAAATGGCCGGTACTTGATCTCTATACTGACTCATGCATGGTGGCAAATGGCCTGTGGGCGTGGTTGTAGTAATGGAAGCAGAGTAACTAATAGCGCAGAGGCAAACCCATCTGGTCTGCTGCACTGTGGCAAGATATTGCTGCCTGGGTAGAAAACCTGGCTGTAAAAGCATGTCACATAGATGCTCACGTAGCCAAGAGTCGGGCCACTGAAGAACATCAAAACAACCAGCAGGTGGATCAGGCTGCTAAGATTGAAGTGGATCTGGACTGGCAACAGAAGGGTGAATTATTTCTAGCTGGGTGGGCCCATGACACCTCAGGCCATCAAGGAAGAGATGCAACATATAGATGGGCCCGTCATCGAGGGATGAACTTGACCATGGACACTACTGCACAGGTTATCCATGGATGTGAAACATGCACTGCACCAATCAAGCAAAGCGGTTCAAGCCTCTCTGGTATGGAGGACGATGGCTGAAATATAAATATGGGGAGGCCTGGCAGATTGATGATATCACACTCCCACAAACCTGCCAAGGCAAGTGCCATGTGCTTACAATGATGGAAGCAACCACCGGATGGCTGGAGACATATCCCGTGCCCCATGCCACTGCCCGGAACACTATCGTAGGCCTTGAAAAGCAAGTCCTATGGTGACATGGCACCCCAGAAAGAATGGAGTCAGACAACGGGACTCATTTCCGAAACAACTTCATAGACACCTGGGCCCAAGAGCACGGCATTGAGTGGATATATCTCATCCCCTATCATGCACCAGCCTCCGGGAAAATCAAACAGTACAATGGAGTGTTAAAGACTACACCGAGAGCAATGGGTGCTGGGACGTTCAAACATTGGGACACACATTTAGCAAAGGCCACTTGGTTAGTGAACACTAGGGGATGTGGTGATCGAGCTGGCCCTGCCCAGTCAAAACTTTTACATACCATAGAGGGGGATAAAGTCCCTCTAGTGCACATAAAAAATATGCTGGGGAAGACAGTCTGGGTTACTCCTGCCTTGGGCAGAGGCAAACCCATTCATGGGATTGCTTTTACTCAAGGACCTGGGTGCACTTGGTGGGCGTGGCAGGAGGATGGGGAAGTCCAATGCGTACCTCAAGGGGATTTGATTTTGGGTGAGAATAGCCAATGGTTTGAATTGGATGATGTTAATTGCTACGTAATACTTCTCACACTGCCCCACCAGCGAGTACATTGGGAGGGGCACAGAAGTTGTGAGGGGACACAGCTGGGACAGCTGACCCCAGCTGACCAAAGGGATATTCTGTACCATATGATGTCATGCTCAGCATATAAAGGTGGGGGAAAAGCTGGCTGAGGGTCCGCTGCTCAGGAACTGGCTGGGCATTGGACAGCATCACTTCTTTTGTATATTCTTTTAGCATTGTTATTCTTTTCCCTTTCTTTTCTGTCCCATTAAATTGCCTTTATCTCAACCCACGAGTTTTACCTTTTGTTTTCGATTCTCTCCCCCTTCCCACTGTGGGGGAGTGAGTGAACGGCTGTGCGGGGTTTAGCTGCCTCTCAAGTTAAACCAGAGAAGGCCTTGACACTGTGCAAACACGGTTCAGCAATAGCCAAAACACGGGTGTGTTATCAATGCTGGTTTGGGCACAAGTGCAAAACAAAGCACCATATGGGCTGCTCTGAAGGAAGTTAACCCCATCCCAGCCAGACCCAGTCCACTTGAAATGGGGGCCCAAAAATGGACGCAGTTGCTTACAG
Source organism: Platalea leucorodia (assembly GCF_965183815.1). Taxonomy (NCBI): domain Eukaryota; kingdom Metazoa; phylum Chordata; class Aves; order Pelecaniformes; family Threskiornithidae; genus Platalea; species Platalea leucorodia. The sequence goes on along the minus strand of NW_028121334.1, from coordinate 87,992 downwards.
GTGGCCTAACGAGTGACGAGCAGGGGGAGACAATCTCTTCCCTCGCACTTTTGGTGAGGGTTCTCTTTATGCACTTCAGGACACTGCTGGCCGCCTTTGCTGCCAGGTCGCACTGGATCAAGTGGATAAATGCTGGATGGTGTTCTGTATTTAATTTCTCTAATCTTTCCTGTATTTTCACCTGTCCGGATACAATGACCATTTCTAAAATCATCTTTTCAGCATGTTGTGCAGACAACGGCCCTTTTCCATTATTCTCCAGTTTTCTCCTCCCCTTACTCTTTGTTCATTCAGATCCTTCTCACCTATGCTGCTGCTTTGAGCTTCAGGGACTAAAAGCTTGCCTGTCCTTCAGTAGGACAAGTGTCTGTTTAGCCAATTCTTTAATTATGTTTATCTCTACCTTTCTGTAGCTATGTATCTAAAACATTTCTCATAAGATTATCCCTTGTAGAAAGGCAGCCTCATTAGTGGTAGCTTGTAGAGTAGCATATGCTCGAGGAGTGTATTGTATTGTTTATGAAGCTTCATCATGCTTAATTTTCTTTGTTTGCCAACAGGAAGAATCCTTCTGTGCCTGTGTGCAGCCAGTTGCCTAAGGAGATGAGGTGGGAGATGGTGCAATGGAGCTGTAACATTCAGCTCCCAGAGGTCAGTGAAGCCTGATGTCAGGAAACTGATGTAAATCCCAGGTGGCCAATGAGAGAAATGGTGAGGTTGAGGAAGGCAGGAAGCAAGGGGCAAGGCTGTCACTACAGTGCCAGACCTCAAGGGACTGCTTTTCCTAGCTGTCCAGACCTCCCGAGGAGACCCTCTGCATCAATATCAATTGGAGAATGCTGCTATCACCTCTGCTCTCAACTGAAATGAATAAAATACAACCTTTAAAAAAAGGATTTTGATTAGGTGCACTTGGAAATCTTCCTCCTTAACTACACTGTGAAATGACTCTACAATTAGCTGGACAAGTCTTGAAGAGTTGAAGAAAATTACAGGAAGAGAAATAGCTCGTTAGGGCTTTCTGTATTTTAATGAGCCCCCATGCTGTAGTTGGCCCTGTGTCCGTGAACCTCAGATACTGAGAGGAGACTGAACAAACCTCTCAAGAAGTCAAAGGCAGAAGCAAAACCTTGAAGCATTGATTGGCCCCCCTGAGGGCCATTACTGACAAAGCCTCCCCAAGGACTCGTTAGAGCAGCTAACTGGAGGCTGTGATTGCAGGTAGGCAAAGGCACTGTGCAGGGGGCTGTAATGCTGAGAAAACCCTTGGTTTGTCTGATGAAGCAGCAAGGCCAAGTCCTAACCTGCAGGCCCTGGGAAGGCAGATCCTGTCCCTCACGTCTGGCTCAGGGCTCTTCCTGGGGGCAGTGGGATGTGAGGATGAGCAATGCCAAGTGCAGAAAAACTGTGCAACACCTCCCGGCCTCCCCAAGCAGGGATGAGGAAGAAACAAAGTCCAGAGCCTCAAAATGAAATTTTGTGGCAGGCATCAGCTGCTGCCATAGTCAAGAGGAGAAAGACCTCAGTCCTGTTGGGCTCAGGGGGAGGGTGTCTAGTTAGTGTCAGGGCATGGGCTCGCTTTGTGGATTAGGGTTTTGTGTAGGGCTGTTGTGAGGGTTAGGGTCAAGGCTAGCATTTTAGTGTTCGGGATAAAGGCTAGGAATTAGAGTGAGTAATAGGGTGAGAGTAAGTGTTTGTGGTTTGGGGCTTTGGTTTAGAGGTAAGGTTTGAGGTTAGGAATTGGAGTAGGGGATTCCTGTCAGGGGGAAGGCTGCCATGTAGGGGGAGGGTTAGGGCTTAAGCTTACTGGTTAGAAATAGGGTAGATGCCTAACATGAATGTTTTCTCAGTCAGTATCACGGTGGCATCAAAATTACCCAAACACATCTTTCCTCTTCAAAATCTTTCATCTCTATTGGCCAAACCTCTCTTCCCTCCACCATATCATGTCCCTGATGCCCCTGACCTCCCCACATCTTTCATATTGTTGGGGGGAGCATTGTGATGGCTTTCAAGACCTCAGAGTATCTCTCTCCCCACTGCTGCCTGGTCAGAAGTGACCTCACAGCCAGCATCCAAAGGGACACAGTGTGCTGCTGTGCTGGAGAGGCCTCTTCACAGCCTACCCAGCAGCCTGGAAGGCAGGTGATGTCTTCCACCACCCCAAAGGTACCTGCTTGCCTACAAGCTCATGCTGCAGAAGCCTCCCATATGGCCTGTGACACAGTTCCCATATGGGTACTTCAGCTACATAGGGCAGTGGCCACCTCTTTGTGGACGACTTAATCGAGCCCTGAATGTAAATTTTTAGGAAAAAGTTGAAACCTCTGCAGAAAAGAACTCAATGTAATAGCTGAGAAAGTCTTCATTTCCAGCATGGCTAGCTTGTTATGAATTTTCAATATTTTTTTCATCAATGTTTATTAACAGCAGGAAGGGCACGTACTGGCAAGCTGATTATACTCCCTTGCTCTGTATGAGTAGCTTTATGCAGCCACTTATCAAAAGAAATTTTACCATCATTCATATGGAGAAACATTGCTCAGAAGAACTACTCTATTTCTGTTGGAACCCTCTATGTCTCTGCTTCTGCATCTTTGTCTTTTCTCCTTCCTCTGCTTATTCTGTCATCAAAAATCTCTCCAAGCGGAAGACTGATTGAATCGTAGAATAGCTCAGGTTAGAAGAGATTTGAATGTCATCTTTCCAACACTCCAGATTGAGGCAGGGTGAACTAGGTGAGGTAGCTCCAGAGCTCCTCTCAGCTTGCCAAGGGAGCTGAAGGTGAGCTGCATCCCATCGTACTGGGAGATAATAAAGATGTTCAACAGTGTTGTCCCAAGTGCTGGTAGCAGAGAGGTGACGATAATGACTGGCTGCAAGGAGGAATCTGTGCCAGTGGTGACATCTGAGACGGATCGTGCAGTCATCCTCCCGTCTACCTCATCGTCTACTTCTTTAGTCCAGATATCACCAATCTAGCTAGAAGGAGACTATGGGAGGCCATGTTAAGGCCTTGCTAAAGGCCAGCTATGCAACCTCTCTGATGGCTCTTGCCTTTACAAGGCGTTTTACAGAGGTCTCACAATGAAACCAGCCAGCCCCACTTGCACCTCTCTGCACCAGAAACCTTCTCCACATCTCACACTTCCAGGAGAGTGCCCAGGACACAGCACACACCTGTCTGGGTTTTCTGGGCCTGTTCAGAAGAGAGCCAGAAGTCATTGCTCCCAGCAGGCCCACAACTCCAATTGGCTCTTTGTGCAGCCCACAGCTTTTCTGAGCACTTCTCTCCGTGTCCCACTCCCCTCCAAACTTTCTGATCCTCAGGCTGCAGATGAGGGGATTGAGCGGGTGCCTGAGGATGGTGTAGCAAAAGGGCTTTGTCCAGCTATCTCGGGAGGGCTTTTCTGGGCATCTGACAGACAAAGATGAGGATGCTGTAGAAAACAGTTTCACGAGTGAGGTGAGAGCAGCAGGTGGAGAAGGCCTCCCACCTGTCCATGCTGGGTGGGAGAGCTGCCCCGGGGTGGCAGCTCTGGTGCACGCACAGGATGCCCCTGTGAAGAGGAAGGGAAGGCCCAGATCTAAAAAGCAGGTTATGAGAGCAAAGAGCATAAGTGTCCTGGTGTCACTGCAGGAGAGCTCCAGTGAAATCACAGAAGAAGTGGTGCACTGCACTGGGGCCACAGACCTGTATCTGGGACAAGAATGAAGTGACTATTGTAGATGAGAGAAACCCCCCCTAGCCAAGGCGTAGCTGCCTTCCCAAAACAGACCTTCCAGGTCATGAGTGTTGCAGAGAGAAGCAGGTGGCACACAGCCCAGTACTGATCGTAGGATGTAGCCACCAGCAGGAAACACTCAGTACATGCAAAAGGTGCAGCAAGTACTACTAACACCGCTGTCAGCAGAGATGGTGGTGTGTCCAGTCTGGTCAGCAGTGGGGTCAGGTCAGGGGCGTGGTGGTGGAGCTATAGCAAGTCTTCAAGCTGTCCACCACCAGCACAATGATGAGGGTGTTCCCAACACCAGTCACAGGGCAGGTCATGAGGGAGAGGAGGATTTCTCTAAGGCTTAGGGATATTCCCTATTTGCAGTACAGGTAACTCCGTTGATGAGCTTTGATTGTCCCCTTCCCCTTTCTCCATTGAAGGTTTTATGTCCTTCCTGTCCCCTCTCTCCTGGCAGGACACCTAGGAGGAAGAACATTCCTTTTTCTATGCTAGTTGCTTAAAGGAATTGTGAAGGAAGTCCAGAGAGGTGAAACATGAAGGCGTGTGTGCCTCTGAGTGTATTCGTACTCCCCAGATGTGTTCTGTGCCTTTTGAAAGGTGAGAAATGCCGCCGTCTAGATGGCAATGCTGCTCATGCTAGCAGGAATACTTCTGACTGCACAGGTGAGATACTCCACAGGCAAGCTTCTTTCATACTGTGTATTTGAAGGCACAGGCCAGAAAGGCCAGGGAGGGTAATGTAGAAGACCAGGAGCATTTGCAATGAACCTATCATCTGAGGCAGGTGAGATGGATCTCACTGGGACAGTGGGAGTTGTTCCTGGAGTAACACACAGAAAGTTCAGGGGTCTGTCAGGTGTCCACATCTGAGCTGGCCTCGTGCACTCCTCATACACACGTGGGTGTTCAGAGACAGGAGTCCTTCCTTTGCAGACGTAGAGGCAGTGAATTGCAACAGTGGTAGTGCCTCCCTAGCCTCCTGTTGCCACTCCCAGAGGCTGGGAAGCACCTAAGCGCTGCAGTGTATCAGCTTGCTTTGCACTCCTTTGAGATGCCCCAAGGCATGAGGAATGGACACAGGAACCTCGGGTCAAGGCAGCACATCCCAGTGCTGCATTCAGGTGGTTTCCCAGGGGACATTCCTCTCAATGTGAAGTGACCTCAAGACACTGTCTTTCCCACAAGCCTCCACAGCAACCCCAATAGCTGATGGCATTTGTGCTCCCTCAGGTTCATCTCACCACACGCACCCCATGTCTTTAGTCTCATCCCATAGAATCAAAGAACAGTTTGGCTTAGAAGGCACCTTTAAAGATCATCTGGACCAAACAGACTTCCATGGACAGAGACATCTTCCACTAGATCAGAGAGCTCAAAGCCTCATCCAGCCTGACTTTGCACACTTCCAGGGATGGGGCAGCCACAACTTCTTTAGGAAACCTCTTTCTCTGTCATAGAATCATAGAAGGATAGAATCATAGAATTGTTAAGGTTGGAAAAGACCCTGAAGATCATCGAGTCCAACCGTTAACCTAGCACTGCCAAGTCCACCACTAAACGATATGCTCAAGCACCACGTCTACCCGTCTTTTAAATACCTCCAGAGATGGAGACTCAACCACTTCCCTGGGCAGCCTGTTCCAATGCCTGTCTACCCTTTCGGTGAAGAAGTTTTTCCTAATATCCAACCTAAACTTCCCCTGGTGCAGCTTGAGGCTGTTTCCTCTTGTCCTATCGCTTGTTACTGGAGAGAAGAGACTGACCCCCACCTCACTACAAGCTCCTTTCAGGTAGTTGTAGAGAGCAATAAGGTCTCCCCTCAGCCTTCTCTTCTCCAGGCTAAACAACCCCAGCTCCCTCAGCTGCTCCTCATAAGACTTGTGCTCTAGACAACACCAACTTTGTTGTCCTTCTTTGGACAAGCTCTAGTACCTTGATGTCCTTCTTGTAGTGAGGGGCCCAACACTGAACAGACTACTTGAGGTGCGGCCTCACCAGTGCCCAGTACAGGGGCACTATCACCTCCCTGGTCCTGCTGGCCACACTATTCCTGATACAAGCCAGGATGCCATTGGCCCTCTTGGCCACCTGGGCACACAACTGGCTCATGTTCAGCCGGCTGTCAACCAACAGCCCCAGGTCCTTTTCCGCCAGGCAGTTCTGCAGCCCCTCCTCCCCCAGCCTGTAGCATTGCATGGGGTTGTTGTGACCCAAGTGCAGGAACCCGGCACTGAGCCTTGTTGAATCTCATACAGTTGGCCCCAGCCCAATGATCCAGGCTGTCCAGATCCCTTTGTAGTCCCTTCCTACCCTCCAGCAGATCAACACTCCTGCCCAACTTGGTGACGTCTGTAAACTTACTGAGGATGCACCCAATCCCCTCATCCACATCATCGATGAAGATATTGCATGGGATGGGCCCCAACACTGAGCCCTGCGGAACACCACTCGTGACCGGCCGCCGACTGGATTTGACTCCATTCACCACCACTCTCTGGGCTCGGCTGTCCAGCCAGTTTTTAACCCAGTGCAGAGTGCACTCATCCAAGCCGTGAGCAGCCAGCTTCTCCAGGAGAATGCTGTGGGAGACTGTGTCAAAGGCCTTACTAACGTCCAAGTAGACAATGTCCACAGCCTTCCCCTCATCCACTAAGCAGGTCACCTTGTCTCACCACCCTCATAAAAAAATTTCTTCCCTATGTCCAATCTAAACCTAACCTCCTTCAGTTTAAAACCATTGCCCCTTGGCCTGTCACTACAGGCCTTCATAAAAATTCTCTCTCCATCTTTCCTATAAGCCCTTTTAATATATTGAAAGGACACAAGAAGGTCTTGCCAGACCCTTCTCCAGGCTGAACAACCCCAACTCTCTCAGCTTCTCTTCATAGGAGAAGTGTTTCAGCCCTCAGATCATTTTCGTGGCTCTCCTCTGGACCCGCTCCAACAGGTCCATGTCTTTCTTGTCCTGGGGAACTAAGAGCTGGACGCAGTGCTCCAGGTGGGGTCTCACAAGACTAGAGGGGGAGAATCACCTCCCTCAACCTGTTGGCCATGCTTTTATTTAGGCTGCCCAGCATACGGCTGGGTTTCTGGGCTGCAAGAGCGCATTACTGGCCCATGTCCAACTTTTCACCCACCAATATCCTGAAGTCTTTCTCTGCAGGGCTGCTCTCAATCCATTCACCTCCCAGTCTTTACTGACAGTGGGGATTGCCCCGACCCAGGTGAATGGCCTTGCACTTGGCCTTGTTGAACTTCATGAGGTTTGCACGGACCTCCTACTCAAGCCTGTCCAGGTCCCTCTGGATGGCATCCCTCCCCTCAAGTGAATCAGCTGTCCCACTCAGCTTGGTGTCCTCTGCAAACTGGCTGAGGGTGCACTCAATCCCGCCTCATTGTCACTGATATTAAATATTACTGGTCCCAGTACGGACCCTTGAGGGACACCCTGTGTTATTGGTTTCCGTTTGGGCATTGAGCCATTGACTGTAACTATTTGCATGCGGTTATCTAGCCAGTTCCTTGTCCAGGAAGTCCATCCATCAGTCCGTCCGTCAAACCCATACCTCTCCAATTCAGCAGCAAGAATGTTGTGGGGGACCATACGAAAGGACCTAGAGAAGTCTAGGTAGATGACATCCATAGCTCTTCCCTTCTCCACTGAGGCAGTTACTCCATGGCAGAAGGACACGAGATTAGTCAGGCTCAATTTGCCCTTTGTGAAGCCATGTTGCCTGTCTCTAATCACCTCCCTCTCTTCCATATGCTTTGACACGTCTTCCAGGAGGATCTGCTCCATGATCTTACATCTGTACAACACAAGCATGGACTTCCAAACTAGTCATTCGGTGTCCCACTGTGGAGGGATAAACAACCTGTATGAGCAGGGGTGGGAGTGCAGTGCTGGAAATGGTGATTGTTATTGGCTGGTCTGTGGCGGTTGCCGTCGGGCAGCTTCCCTGGGGTGTCCAGTGAACACGGGCACAGACCAGAGCCTGCTCTGCTGGTCCTTCCTATCTCCCCCAGGAGGTCTGCATGTGCAAGGGCACTGCCACATGCTCCCACCCTGAATACTCAAACCATTTAGCTGTTCAATCGTGTTTTCCTCTTGAGGGCACTTTCCTGAGCTTGTTCTTGAGAGAAACTTTGGAGAAAACCTGAGCTTTCAGGCACTGCCATCAGGAGATCCCCTTGTATGGTGGAAGCTCGATTATGGAGGTCAGCTCTGCCAAAGAAGTGCCCATTGCCTGTCACTGCGTGCAATCACGGGACTGCCACACAAAAGGCCTGTGACCAAGCTGCAAGAGCAATCCTTCCTTACAGCAACACAGGGGCTCAGAGAGAGAGTGTGGAATTTAAAAGAGAACGGCTCCAGAAAGACCAAGCGCTGGTGCTCCCTGGCAGTGCTGCTGTGCCAGGACTCTTTTCCCCTCCACCTCTGCACACAGGCACTGCTACTGCAGCACCAGAAGACGTCTCAGAAAAAGGATCTCAGATAAAGAAGTTGCTGCAGGCTTTTTTTTTTTTTATTGCACAAAGAACATGGCTCTTTTTTCAACAGTCTTTTCAAAAGTCTCTGGGTAACACTAGAAAGGTAGATAAGGAATTAGAAATGGTATGAAGAATGACATTAATTTCTGCACAACATTATCACATGTAAAACAGAGCAAAAAACCCTCCACCACCACCACCAAAACCTCCAGAAGACAGGCTGAGCTTGTAATAAGCTACACTATGAGTGATATGCATAAGAAGATGGACAGTTTATTGCTTCAGAAAAGCATCCAGTCATCAGTTTCCACACTGCATCCTTGAGCTCCTGGTTCCTCGTGCTGTAGATGAGGGGATTCACTGCTGGAGGCACCACTGAGTACAGCACTGCCACCACCAGATCCAGTGATGGGGAGGAGATGGAGGGGGGCTTCAGGTAGGCAAACATGGCGGTGCTGGTAAACAGGGAGACCACGGCCAGGTGAGGGAGGCACGTGGAAAAGGCCTTGTGCCGTCCCTGCTCAGAGGGGATCCTCAGCACGGCCCTAAAGATCTGTACATAGGACAGCACAATGAAAACAAAACAGCCAAATGCTGCTAAGAGACTAACCACAATAAGCCCAACTTCCCTGAGGTAGGAGTGTGAGCAGGAGAGCTTGAGGATGTGGGGGATTTCACAGAAGAACTGGTTTATGGCATTGCCTTGGCAGAGAGGTATTGAAAACGTATTGGTGGTGTGCAGCACGGCATGGAGGAAACCACTGCCCCAGGCAGCTGCTGCCATGTGGACACAAGCTCTGCTGCCCAGGAGGGTCCTGTAGTGGAGGGGTTTGCAGATGGCAACGTAGCAGTCATAGGACATGATGGTGCAAAGAGAAAACTCTGCTGCCATGAAAAAGACAAACAGAAAGACCTGGGCAGCACATCCCTGATAGGAGATGGCCGTGGTGTCCCAGAGGGAATTGGCCATGGCTTTGGGGACAGTGGTGGAAATAGAGCCCAGGTCGAGCAGGGAGAGGTTGAGGAGAAAGAAATACATGGGAGTGTGGAGGTGGTGGCCGCAGGCTACGGTGGTGATGATGAGGCCACTGCCCAGGAGGACAGCCAGGTAGATGGCCAGGAAGAGCCAGAAGTGCCCGAGCTGCAGCTCCCCTGTGTGTGCGAATGCCAGGAGGAACTCGGCAATGGAGCTGGCGTTGGACATTTGCTTCCTCTGGGCATGCGGCACTGTCTAAGGAGGAAAAGGTGGTGAGACGATACGGGAGACTTCTCTGAGCAAAATCAAAGCCATTTCCCATAAACCCTCCCCTGCTGCACACACCCACCCTTTTGCCTTTCTAGGAGACCTTCCTTCAGCTCTGTGGCTGGAACTCTGGTTGGTGCTGGTTCAGTGTGTGGTGAGGAGCGCGTGCTGTGCCCGCTGATGGCTGAGGAGTCAGCCCTGCTCTACAGCAGTGAGTTCATGGGAACGGTGGGGGCAGGAGCCAGTGCTAGTTTTTGACTTTATCAGATGAAACTGCTCCCAAAACAGAAGAGCTTGTCTGCATCTGCACTGCCAGCGCTAAGCAACGGGGATGGCAGAAGGCAGTTTGAGAGGTTATTTTTACATCTCCCCTCATTCTCCCCTGGGGAGTGTGTTTGCGTGTCAGAAACCCTCAGCATTTCTGCTGCACTCAGGGAGAACAGAGTGAGTCCTACAAGACAAGAGGATTGCCTATGGTTTAGTGAAGAGTGAGGGGAGCTGGTCTGTCCCTCCGTGTTGTTCCCAGCTGCCCAGTGCTTGCACCTTTCTGAGATGGAGGGTGATCACACTCCCACGTTTTCCTGAAAAGTCGCCAGACAGTGCTGAGAGCAAAGGCATCCACTGCAGACCACTAAATGTCTTCCCGTTTCCCAAGGTCTTAGCACCCCATTTCTAGCCAAAGACACACATGGCTCATTGTGCATCCTGGAAGGCATCTGGCAGTTTGGAAGGACACCCCAAGGAGATAGCCAAGTGTGCTAATGATGACATCTGATTAAGGGAAAATCAGCTCATTTCCTAGCCTCACAGACTGCATTGCCCAGAGCTTCACAGGTTAGAGGAAAGCTGGACACCTCATTGCCTTAAACACATCTGAATGGGAGGACCCACAAGATCCATGCCCGACTGCAGCTGAAACTATTATTCTCAGAGAGCCTGACATCAACACCAAGAGCAGCTGAGGGAGGCACTGGGAGAGGCAGAGGGACACTCAGGAAAGCCTTTCCCTTACCCAACACTGCACAGCCCCTCTGTCCTGGTTTCAGCTGGGATAGAGTTAATTTTCTTCTTGGTAGCTGGTATGGGGCTGTGTTTTGGGTTTAGGATGAGAACAATGTTGATGATACACTGATGCTTTGGTTCTTGCTAAGTAGTGCTAAGCTGTTGCTAAATAGGTGCTAAGTGGCGCTCACACTGGTCAAGGACTTTTCAGCTTCCCCTGCTCTGCCGGGGTCACAAGAAGCTGGGAGGGGGCACAGCCGGGGGGAGGGCTGACCCAGACTGGCCCAAGGGCTATTCCATACCATATGATGTCGTGCTCAGTATATAAGCTGGGGAAAGAAGAAGGAAGGGGGGACATTGGGCATGATGGTGTTTGTCTTCCTGAGTAACCGTTATGCGTGATGGAGCCCTGCTTTCCTGGGGATGGCTGAACACCTGCCTGCCAATGGGAAGTAGTGAATGAATTCTTTGTTTTGCTTTGTTTGCGTGCACGGTTTTTGCTTTGCCTATTTTAACTGTTCTAATTTATTTTTCTTCAATTATTAAACTGTTCTTATCTCAACCCACGAGTTTTCTCCCTTTTACCCTTCTGATCCTCTCCCCCATCCCACTGGTGGGGAGTGAGCGAGCGGCTGTGTGGTGCTTAGTTGCTGTCTGGGGTTAAACCACGACACCCTCCCAGATGCTGATAACCTTCAGCCCCTGGTCAGTGGGAAATGCACTTCATCTCTCCTGCTGGCAGAGGGACGAGGAGGTGACTAACACCCTAGACGTCATGGGCTGGCTGAGGGCTTTGCTAGGTGGGAGAGGAGACAAGAAGGGTGTTGCTCAGGGAAGGCATCTGTACTGCAGGGCATGGCTGGCAGGCACCCATATCTCCTCTGCAGCAGGGTTTCCCTTAGCATTTCCCTCCCTCCCTGCCCATGTCTCTACTGCCTGTGCTGTCCCTGCTGGGATCTGTTTCTCTGGCCCCACATCTCTTCCCTACCAGCCCCTGTGTGCCCAGCTCTGCCCTGCAGCCTCTGTGTGTGTGTGCAGGGGCCAACGAGCAGGTCATGCAAACCCTGATGAAACTGGAAAGGTGATACCAGTTTTAGCTCTAGGCTGGTGGGGGGTGAAGGTACTTGCTGAGCTTCCTAGTAGACCCCAGGGTGATGGTTTAGGAGTCTCAGCCCCTTCTCTAACCTGCACAGCTGAGTTTCCATGCCCATCAAGCCAAGCCAGAGAAAAGTGGAAGCATAGATTCAGGAAAGCACAGACTCAAGCAGGAAACCCTGACCGTACTCATGAAAAGTCCCCTTGGAAATGACCTGGGCATGACCAGGGTCTGAGAGCAGCGTTGTCCCATGCAGTACCCTCTCAACAGCAGAAGAGCCCTGCCTGGCCAGGGGTCACTCCTTCCATGCACAGCTTCTCCCCACAACGCCGTGGGGAGGCAGGCTGAGTGCTGACCCTGGCAGGCAGCAGAGTCCCTGCCCTGGCACACAGCCCCCTGGCGTGCAGGGACCCTGCTCTGCAGGACAGACTTGGGCATCCCTGGCTGCACGCCGAGATTCACACCTTGCGTCTGTCCCTGGGAGAAGGCAGCAGCCATGCCCCGTCCCTCTGATGGTGCAGCAGGGAAGCCCTGCTCTGGAGCACATCCTCCTCCTCTCCAATAGAGAAACTGTGAGAGTCCTCCTGAAAGATCCCATAGGCTGTGGGATGTGCCAGTTTTTGGACATCCCTCCAGGAACACAAGGTATGTTACCCTGTATCCAGAGACTTACCATGTAGAGGGCTTTGAAGATCTCTCCCTCAGCGAGGTCTTGGCCATCTTCCCACTCATGCCTGCCTTTAACTTGTCTCTGCCTCACTCATGTCCCCTCCGTGCCTGCAGGCAGTGCCCTCAGCCCTGCTGCGCTTTGCAGAGCTGCTGCTCCTGGGCAGAGCTGTCTCTCTGCAGTGCTGCCCACTTCCCACGAGCTCCCTCTGTCCCAGGAGCCCGGCCCAGCTCAGCAGCAGAGGACCAGCCCAAGGCAACACTATCTCTGCCCCTCTGGGCTCCCTCCAGATGTCCCTGGGGCTCCAGGGGAACCTGCTGTGAAACAGGCTGAAGGAATCACTGATGTTCCCTCCCTCAGCTCGGGAGAGACACTACTTTCCAGCAGTGTCATTTCTCCTCTTGGGAAAAGAGTTGGCCATGAGAATCACCTTTTGTTGTTCCATCATTAGACAGGACACCTGGCAGGTGACAGGCAGGGATCTAATTTCTGCAAGCTGGGGAATGTCTTCAGTTGGGTGAATTTAGGCATTTCATTCTGGGTTTGTGGTCCTAGGAACAGAAAGACATTCAGAATTCTTCTGTCCATGCCGTGTCTCTGCTCTGAAGCAAAGCCTTTGCACATTCAGGGTCTTGGACACTGGGTAACAGGTTTCCTTATGGCAAGTAGGAGCTTGCCTGCTGCCAGAGCTGGGGTGCTTCAGCACAAGTGTGCACCAGTGCCCTCAGACAGGGGCACAGACAGGACGAGCTGGAGCCAATACTGTGGGAGACAGAGCTGTGACATGGTGGCAAAGCTCAGTACGGCTGGTCTTCAAGGACAGCATCCTCCAAGCTCAGCAATAGTCCAGATCGCAACACAATCTAAACTTGAAAGGCAATTCAAGGGCACCATCTGCGTGTTTACTACTTCTGGAACTGTTAAAGAAGAAACAAAGATACTGTGTGGCCACTGCTGAGTTTTCTAAGAGGAGGTGTAGGTAAATATGAGAGTCTCTGTTATCCTCTTTGCCTCAGTCTTCCCCAGCAAGGTCTCTCAGGCCTCTGTGACTCAGGGCGGGGCTCTGGAGGAGATCAAGCAGTGGTGGATGTGGATCAAGTCAGGGGGCACTTGAGCAAATGCAATCCTTGCCAGTCTACGGGAAAGGAGGGCTGGCATCCCAGGGAGCTGAGAGGGCAAGCCAGTCTCACAGCGATGACACTCTCCATCATCTTTATAAGGTCATGGAGACTGGGGGCACTCCCTGACGACTGGCAGCACCCAACCATTGCATGCACCTTTCAAAAACACCCAAGGGATGAGCAGGAAAACTCAAGGCTGCCTGTGAGTGTGTCTGAGTGTGTCCATTCAGACCCCATTTCTGGGTGTCTGAAAATGAAGGTGACTGGCTTTCCCCAGGGTAGCTTGTGTCTTGCCATCCTCTTTGCTTTCCGGGATGAAAGGGCAGGATTGCTGGACAGCAGGAGAAGAGTGGCTGTCTTTTAACCTGCAAGTCAGTGAAGAGTTCAGCATCATCCCTCACAATATTCTTGTGCCCACGTTAGGATATTATGGCCTGCATGGGTGCATAAGTAGAGGGGAAAAGAACCAGACGGCTGGTCAGGCTCAGAGGGATGCGGTCAATGTGTGGTACTCTGCCTGGAGGCATCTAGCTAGAAGGGTCCTGCAAGAGTCTGTCTCACCACCTACCCTGTTTCACATGTTTTTAATGACCCGGAGGAGACGAGAGAGCTCTTTTTCATAGCATTTGTAGATGAAACCATATTGAGGAGAGCTGACATGACACTGGAGGGCAAGGCTGCCATCCCAAAGGACATTGACAGGCCAGAGGGATGGGCAAAAAGGAGAATCATAGAATCACAGACTCGTTTAGCTTGGAAAAGGCCTTTGAGATCAATGGGTCCAACTGTTAACCTAACACTGCCAAGTCCATCACTAAACCATGTCCCTACGTGCCATGCCTACATGCCCTTCCCTGGGCAGCCTGTTCCAATGCTTCACAACCCTTTTGGTGAAGAAGTTTTTCCTAATATACAACCTAAAGCTCCCCTGGCACAACTTGACGCCATTTCCTCTCATCCTATCACTTGTTACTTGGGAAAAGAGACTGACCCCCAACCCACTGCAACCTCCTTTTAGTTAGTTGTAGAGAGCGACAAGGTCTCCCCTCAGCCTCCTTTTCTGTAGACTTAACAAAACCAGTTCCCTCAGCCACTCCTCATAAGACTTGTTCTCTAGACCCTTCACCAGCTTCATTACTCTTCTTTGGACACGCTCCAGCACCTCAATGTCCTTCTTGTAGTGAGGGGCCCAAAACTGAACACAGGATTCAAGGCACGGCCTCATCAGTGCCCAGTACAGGGGTACGATCACTCCCCTATTCCTGCTGGCCACACTGTTTCTGATACAAGCCAGGGTGCCAGTGGCCTTCTTGGCCACCTGAGCACACAACTGGCTCATGTTCAGGCGGCTGTCGACCAACACCCCCAGATCCTTTTCCGCCAGGCAGCTCTCCAGCCACTCTTCCCCAAGACTATAGCGTTGCACGGGGTTGTTGTGACCCAAGTGCAGGAACCCGGCACTGAGCCTTGTTGAATCTCATACAGTTGGCCCCTGCCCATCGATCCAGCCTGGCCAGATCCCTCTGCAGAGCCTTCCTACCCTCCAGCAGATCAACACTCCCACCCAACTTGCATCCCAGAGTCCTGGGGGAATTGGCTGATGTAGTTGCTAAACCACTCTCCATGGTATTTGAAAAGCCATGGCAGTCAGGGGAAGTCCCTGGGGACTGGAAAAAGGGAACTATTGCAGCCATTTTTAAAAAGGGTAGAAAGGAGGACCCTGGGAACTACCAACCTGTCAGCCTCACCTCTGTGCCTCAGAAGATCATGGAACAGATCCTCCTACAAGCTATGCTAAGGCACATGGAGGAAAGGGAGGTGATTCGGGACAGTCAGCATGGCTTCACCCAGGGCAAGTCCTGCCTGACCAACCTAGTGGCCTTCTATGATGGAGGAACTACATCCGTGGACAAGGGAAAAGCTATGGATGTCATCTATCTGGACTTCTCTAAGGCTTTTGACACGGTCCCCCACAATCTCCTTCTCTCTAAATTGGAAGGCTATGGATTTGATGAGTGAGATGTTTGGTGGATAAGGAATTGACAGGAGGGTCGCATCCAGAGGGTAGTGGTCAATGGCTCGATGTCCAGATTGAGAACAATGACACGTGGTGTCCCTCAGGGGTCCGTACGGGGGCCTGTGTTGTTCAATATCTTCATCAATGACACAGAGACCGGGATCAAATGCACCCTCAGCAATTTTGCGGATGACACCAAGCTGAGCGGTGCAGTTGACATGCCTGAGGGATGGAATGCCATCCAGAGGGACCTGGAGAAGCTACAGAAATAGGCCTGTGTGAACCTCATGAGGTTTAACAAGGCCAAGTGCAGGGTCCTGCACCTGGGTCGGGGCAATCCCTGGTATCAGTACAGGCTAGGGGATGAAGGGATTGAGAGCAGCCCTGAGGAGAAGGAGTTGGGGGTACTGGTAGATGAAAACCTGGACATGAGCCTGCAATGTGCTCTCGCAGCCCAGAAAGCCAAGCGTCTCCTGGGCTGCATCAAAAGAAGCGTGGCCAGCAGGTTGAGGGAGGTGATTCTGCCCCTCTACTCTGCTCTGGGGAGACCCCACATGGAGCACTGCCTCCAGCTCTGGGGTCCTCAGCACAGGAAGGACATGGACCTGTTGGAGCGGGTCCAGAAGAGGGCCACGCAAATGATCAGAGGGATGGAGCACCTCTGCTATGAGGAAAGGCTGAAAGAGCTGGGGTTGTTCAGCCTGGAGAAGAGAAGGCTGCAGGGAGACCTTATTGTGGCCTTTCAATACTTAAAGGGGGCTTATAAGAAAGATGGGGACAGACTCTTTAGCAGAGCTTGTAGCGATAGGACAAGGGGGAATGGTTTTAAATTGCAAGAGGGTAGATTCAGACTAGATCTAAGGAAGAAATTTTTTACAATGAGGGTGGTGAAACACTGTAAGGGGTTGCCCAGAGAGGTGGTAGATGCCCCATCCTGGAAATATTCAAGGACAGGCTGGACAGGGCTCTGAGCAACCTGATCTAGTTGTAGATGTCCCTGCTCATTGCAGGGGGGATGGACTAGATGACCTTCAAAGGTCCCTTCCATCCCAAAGCATTCTATGATTCTATGGACTTAGTGTCATCTGCAAACTTACCGAGGGTGCACTCAGTCCCCTTGTCCAGATCATTGATAAAGATATTAAACAGAACCAGCCCCAATATTGAGCCCTGGGGAACACCACTTGTGACCGGCCGCCAACTGGATTGAACTCCATCCACCACAGCTCTTTGGGCCTGGTCATCCAGCCAGTTTGTTACGCAGTGAGGAGTACACCTGTCCAAGCCATGAGCAGCGAGTTTCTCCAGGAGAATGCTGTGGGAAACAGTCTCAAAGGCTTTACTAAAGTCCAGGGAAACAACATCCACAGGCTTTCCCTCATCCACTAAGTGGGTCATCTTGTCATAGAAGGAGATCAGGTTAGTCAAGCAGGACCTGCCTGTCATAAAGCCACGCTGACTGGGCCTGATCCCCTGGTTGCCCTGTACGTACTGTGGGATGGCACTCAAGATCATAGAATGATGATCTGCTCCACAACCTTTCTGGGCACTGAGGTCAGACTGACAGGCCTGTAGTTCCCTGGATCCTCCTTCTGGCCCTTCTTGTGGATGGGCATCACATTTGCTAACCTCTAGTCAACTGGGACCTCCCTAGGTAGCCAGGACTGCTGATAAATGTTTGAAAGTGGCTTGGTGAGCCCTTCCGCCAGCTCCCTCAGTACCCTTGGATGCATCCCATCCAGCCCCATAGGCCTGTTCTTGCCTAAGTGGTGTAGCAGCTTGCTAACCATTTCCCTTTGGATTATGGGGGCAACAGCAGGACATTTGTCTGCTCATTCCCTCCATGGTCTCTTCAGTGATGGCTCTCAGTGGGGACTGCTAACACCCTCAGAAATCTGGAGGTTTGCTGCTGACTTTTACTTCGCTAGAGGCCGGTTCATTGCACTTTCAGTATCTGCAGTTCAGGAACTTGGCACCAGAGGGCTCATTAACATGCAAAATTCCCTAACGAGACAAGTCTCTGGGCATAATTTTCTTAATTCCTCAGTTCTTATGTGGTTAATTAGAGAGATTTCAGAAGTGAAAAGATTTCAGTAATCAAAAACAACACGAAGGCATTTCTTCCGCTTTTCTTCATTCGTCTGCTTACACGTTGAGTGATATCAGCAATCTCCAAATGGTGTTGAAACCAAACATAGTCAAGACTGAATACATAGACAAGTCAAGACCCTGTATGTTAGACACTCCATGGGCAATCTTTGTCCCTACCTCCAACTCTACATGTCTCTCGTCAGGCACCTGGGATCTACAGCACCTTTGTTCAAATCTGACCTTTCTCTACTACAGTCTGTAGCTCCATGTTTCATCGCATTGGCACTGGTTTCCACCTCTTTTATTTGGGGAACGAGCTGCACCCAGACACAGAAGGATGTTTCTTAATTGCCAAAAAAACAAAAGCAAAGGCAGGCATGGTACAATAAAAATAAAATACACTCCTCTGCTGTATATTAAGTCCACTTTACCTCCTCTGAAGTCCACTCTCCACAGTGGATAGCCTTAGCCCAATAGAAAGCACGTTTTTGCATCAAGCATAGATCCCAAGAACTGCCAAAGCACTCCCTGCCTCGGACTCTGTTTGTCCATATTCAATCTTTGCACACAGCGAGTCCCACGCTGCAGTCACAAGCTCCCTCAATTCACAGAGGGAAGCAAAGAGACAACGTGAATGGAATGTTCTCTTTTGAATAGCCAAATCTGCATTAATCCCAACATAGCTGGGTTACAGGAGCATGTTCTTTGTAGACTCCGCAGCATCTAGACCCACTCATTTCTCATCCTCCTCCAGCGCTGGACAGCCTGGATGCAACAGTCCAGGCTTCCTTTTCTACTCAAAGGAGAGATATCAGTTGTCTCAACTGAGATGCTTTGGCCTACCCTGCCTGTCTGCCAGCTCCTGCTCCAGAAATGCTCCCATCAGCCCTGGGTCACATTTCCTAGTACCATGTTGGGGCGTCGGGTACTCCCACGTATCCTCGCCACCTCTGTGTGGGCAACTGTATCAACCCTTGAATGAAGATGTTAAGCAGAAGTTGAAACGTAGGCAGAAAAGACCTCAGTGTGATAAGTGTATAAGAAGCCTTCATTTTCAGAACTTTGATGCTCGTCTGTAAATTCTCGTTATTTTTTCATAGGCCATGGACATGGACCAGCAAGCTGATAGCACTTTTTCTCCCACTATTTAAATACAGATATATACATCCAGTCCCTTCTGACTGGTAACGTTTGAGTTTGCTCAAGTAGCCCCTGATTTGATTCCCATCCACCATTGGCTGTTTTCATCCAGACTCCTGCCTTGAGGCACAAAGGCCTGGGAGACCTTGCTGGTGATAACTGAGTCAAAGAGCACACTAAATATCTCAGATCAATCTACACCTGCTCTTACTAAACTTGGGGGTGATTCCATATTATCTTTGCTTCTTCTTTCACTGTCCCTGAAGTAGTAACAGCTCATTATGGTGCCCTTGAATTTACTTTCAGCTTTCAGCCGACATTTGTTATAGACCATTGCTATGCTTGGAGGATGCTGGCCTTGAAGACCAGCTGTACTGAGCTCTGCTGCCATTCAGTGCTGCTGACCATTGGATCCCCACTAGAACTCCCCAGCATAGGCCAAAGTCTGCCCTTCTAACATCCAGCATCTGCAGTCTCCTGTTTTCCTTCCCCATTCCCCTCAGGAACTGGGACCCCAATATTTCAGGGTGATGACAACCAAGACTTACAATGATCTTCACATCTCGGACAAGCTCTTCCTTGCTGGCAAGTACCAGATCCAGGTTTGCATTACCTTTGTTGGCCCATCTGGCAGCTATGCTCAGAAGTTGTCCCAAGAAACTCCAGAAACTGCCTGGACTGTTTGCATGCTGCTCTGCTCCCCTTCCAGAAAATGCCAGGGTCATCAAAATCCCCGGTGCGGCCCAAGCTTCTCCATCCAGAGACTTCCTTGGGGTGCTTAGAAAAGACTATGCCCACTTCTCCACCCTGACCGTGGGTTCCTCATCTCCCACCACAATGTCACTTTTACTGGGCCCTCCTCTGATCCTCACTCACAAGGACTCACCAGAGTTTTCACTGGCCCCACAGAGGATCCCCATACATCCAAGTAGCTTCTTCACTTTGAGAGAAACCCCACTCCTGATCCTTCCAGCCTGTCTGTCCTGAAAAGCCTGTACCCATCCATTGCAGCACCCCAAGCTGTGTGACTTGTTCTACCACGCCTTGGCAGTTACTCCATCGATGTCAAAAAGCACAGGCTCCAGCTCGTCCTGGCTATGCTCCTGGCTGGGGGCATCGGTGCACATTTGGGCTGTAGCACCTCAGGTGCAGCACCAGGCCAAGCTCTGACTTGTCTTGGTAAAACCTGGTACCACGCATCCAAGACCGCATGTGTGCAAAGGCTTTGCTTCAGAGCAGAGACATGCCAGAGTGGAGAGCAGATGGAAAAATAAAGTTGAAACTGGATGCCAAGAGAGTGAGCAAACCCTGCTGTTGCAGGGACAGAGAGAAACAGGGCTGGGAAACGCAGCCCTGGAAAGAAATGGGTTTACTTCAGTGGTATCTCTGCTGCCCCTGAGGGCCTTCAGTGGACGTGAAGGTGATCTCCATGAATGACAAGGTGCTGCTGACAGACCCACTGTGAAAACTGTTGGTCTGTTCCTTGGCTGTATCATCAAGAGGGTGAGTAAAGGTTGATGCAGAGCAAAACCAGCAGTCTGAGAATGTAGGCACCCAAGTGGAGAGCCCAGTGTGATGTGCCTTGTGTTCCTGGACTGCCCTACATCTGCTGGATAGAGAAGGGACAGACCCTGCCACAGTGCAGTGGTGGCTGTCAGTGGCCTGCACAAAGGCACCGAACCTGTCTGCAGTGCTGTCCGGGGCATCTGTCACACTCTTGCTCTGACTGAGGATGGCTTTCCTGTGCTGTACCTGCCAGCCGCATGTAGTTCTGTGTGAGAGCCTTGACATCTCATACAACACTACAGGCCTCAATTTGGACATTAAAAAGAGTAACTGTCCAGGATGTGATTAGGCAATATGGGGATGAAAACCGCCATTATAGTCAATGGAGATCTAGTCAAGCCAGCTGATGGAAAAGACAGAGAAACATAGCTCTCCCTGTGATACAGGACAGTATTTGGTCAGATGGCAGCGCAGGCTGCCAAGGAAATAGTAAATAGGGACAGGTGCAGCTGTGTTGCACATGCCTTGGACAACCTCTGGTACCTCAAACATCACCAGCTATTTCACCTGAACAGCCAACTCCTGACCTACATCTTCAGCAATTACCATGGGAGCTGAGACAAGGAACTCACATGCAGGTGCCTATTTAACCCTATTGCCTGAACTGAGGCAAGAGGAATCCCACGTCCTGTGGGTTTGTGACAGGCAAGGGAGGGAGCTCAGTCCCCTTCCAGCGCTCACAATAGAAACGCAGGATGAGATGCCTCGATTGACTCAGCTGAATCCCTTCCCTCAGCAGGAGTAAAGATCCCTGCCTGTCTTTGTCTGGGTGTCCTGCCTAATAATAAGACAACAAAGGTGATTTTTAGACCTAACTCTGCCTCAGATAGGAGAAATGACACTGCAGGAAAGAAGTGTCTCTCCCCAGCTGAGGGAGGGAACATTCAGCCTGTTTCACAGTAGGTTCCCCTGGAGCCCCAGGGACACCTGGAGGGAGCCCAGAGCGTGGAGACAAAGTGCTGCCTTGGGCTGGTCCTCTGTTGCTCAGGTGGCCCAGGCTCCTGGGATGCAGGGAGCTCATGGCAAGTGGGCAGCACTGCAGAGAGACAGCTCTGCCCAGGAGTGGCTCCTCTGCAAAGTGCAGCAGGGCTGAGGGCACTGCCCGCAGGCACCGAGGGGAGATGAGTGAGGCAGAGAGAGGTTAAAGGCAGTCTGGGGTGGGAGGACAGAGCTGAGCTTGTTCCCAGAGAAATCTTCACAGCATCTGACACGGTAAGTCTCTGGCAGCAGGGCAATGCAGACGAGTATCCTGGACAGGTCTTCCAGAGCTGGCACATCCCATGACTGCTAGGACCTGTCAGGATGTCTGTCTTGGCTTCCCTGGTGTGAAGACGGAGGACGTACTCCAGGGCAGGGCTTCCCTGCTGCACGGTCAGAAGGACAGGGCATGATGGCTGCCTTCTCCTGGGGATGGCTGCAGGGCTGTGAAGCCAGTTGTGCAGCCAGGGTGTGCAGGGCTGTCGTTCAGAGGAGGGTCCCTGCACCCCAGGGGGCTGTGTGCCAGGGCAGGGACTCTGCCGCCTGCCAGGATGAGCACTCAGCCTGCCCAGGGAGCTTCCTTTGCCTGTCAGCACCCACAAGGTTTCACCTGGAGTGCAACAGGAATGCCAAAGCTTTCTACCTTAAAAACACTCCTTGGTTTCGGTGAGGCAACTAGAACAAAATACACAAACCAAAATCCCCACAGCTCTGCTCTGCTGTTGGGTGAAATGAGAACAACAAAGCTGAAAAGTTCACTGGCATCAGAGGTGGATTTAATCTGAGATCACCCTGTGTTCCTGTTTACCGGTTGCTGTAGGGCAGGAGTGACACTTCAAGAGTCCACAGCAGAGCTCCCTGTTCCCAGTGGCACCCTCTGCCAACACCATGCAGAGCTCATAAAAGCAACATGACAAAGGTGTACCTGAAAGGGGCAAGGAAGCCTGGGGAGTTTCCATGAGAACTGGAGTAGGTTTTGCTCAAAGAACTCTGCCTTAACTTCTCACTGCCTTTTCCTCCTTGGACAGGTTCCCATGCCCAGAAGCAGCAAATGTCCAACGCCAGCTCCATCACTGAATTCATCCTCTTGGCATTCGCAGACACACGGGAGCTGCAGCTCGTGTACTTCTGGCTCTTCCTGGGCATCTACCTGGCTGCCCTCCTGGGCAACGGCCTCATCATCACCACCGTGGCCTGCAACCACCACCTCCACACCCCCATGTACTTCTTCCTCCTCAACCTCTCCATCCTTGACCTGGGCTCCATCTCCATCATTCTCCCCAAAGCCATGGCCAATTCCCTCTGGGACACCACGGCCATCTCCTGCCAGGGATGTGCTGCCCAGGTCTTTCTGTTTGTCTTTTTGATGGCAGCAGAGTATTGTCTCGTCACCATCATGTCCTATGACCGCTACGTTGCCATCTGCAAACCTCTGCACTATGGGACCCTCCTGGGCAGCAGAGCTTGTGTCCACATGGCAGCAGCTGCCTGGGGCAGTGGCTTTCTCAATTCTCTGCTGCAGTCTGCCAATACATTTTCACTCCCCCTCTGCCAAGGCAATGTCATGGACCAGTTCTTCTGTGAAATCCCCCAGATCCTCAAGCTCTCCTGCTCACACTCCTACCTCAGGGAAGTTGGGCTTATTGTGGTTAGTCTCTTAGCAGCATATGGCTGTTTTGTTTTCATTGTGCTGTCCTATGTGCATATCTTCAGGGCCGTGCTGAGGATCCCCTCTGAGCAGGGACGGCACAAGGCCTTTTCCATGTGCTTCGCTCACCTGGCCGTGGTCTCGCTTTTTCTAAGCACTGGCATGTTTGCCTACCTGAAGCCTCCCTCCATCTCCTCCCCATTGCTGGATCTGGTGGTGGCAGTTCTGTACTCGGTGGTGCCTCCAGCAGTGAACCCCCTCATCTACAGCATGAGGAACCAGGAGCTCAAGGATGCAGTGTGGAAACTGATGACTGGATGCTTTTCTGAAGCAGTAAACTGTCCATTTTCTCATGCATATCGCTCATAGTGTAGCTCATTACAGGCTCAGCCTGTCTTCTGGAGGTTTTGGTGGTGAGGTGGAGGGTTTTTTGCTCTGTTTTACATGTGATAGTGTGCAGAAATTAATGTCATTCTTTACACCATTTCTAATTCCTTATCTACCTTTCTAGTGTTACCCAGAGACTGTTGAAATAAGAGCCATGTTCTCTGTGCATTTAAAAAAACAAAAAGACCCTGCAGCGACTTCTTCATCTGAGGTCCTTTTTCTGAGACTTCTTCTGGTGCTGCAGTGGCCGTGCCTGTGTGCAGAGGTGGAGGGGAAAAGAGTCCTGGCACAGCACCACTGCTGGGGAGCACCAGCGCTTGGTCTTTCTGGAGCTGTTCTCTTTTAAATTCCACACTCTCTCTCTGAGCCCCTGCGTTGCTGTAAGGAAGGATTGCTCTTGCGGCTTGGTCACAGGCCTTTTGTGTGGCAGTCCTGTGATTGCACGCAGTGACAGGCAATGGGCACTTCTTTGGCAGAGCTGACCTAAGTCATTTGATATGGTCCCCCACAACATTCTTGCTGCTAAATTGGAGAGGTATGGGTATGACGGATGGACAGTTAGATGGATAAGGAAATGGCTAGATGACCACATGCAAATGGTTACAGTCAATGGCTAATGCATAAGTGGAAACCAATAACAGGGGGTGTCCCTCAAGGGTCCGTACTGGGACCAGTACTATTTAGTATCTTCATCAATGACAGAGAGAGTGGGATTGAGTGCACCCTCAGCAAGTTTGCAGAGGGCACCAAGCTGAGTGGGACAGCTGATTCACTTGAGGGGAGGGATGCCATCCAGAGGGACCTGGACAGGCTTGAGTAGGAGGTCCATGCAAGCTTCATGAAGTTCAACAAGGCCAAGTGCAAGGCCATTCACCTGGGTCGGGGCAATCCCCACTGTCAGTAAAGACTGGGAGGTGAATGGATTGAGAGCAGCCCTGCAGAGAAAGACTTCAGGATATTGGTGGGTGAAAAGTTGGACATGGGCCAGTAATGTGCTCTTGCAGCCCAGAAACCCAGCTGTATGCTGGGCGGCCTAAATAAAAGCATGGCCAACAGGTTGAGGGAGGTGATTCTCCCCCTCTAGTCTTGTGAGACCCCAGCTGGAGCACTGCGTCCAGCTCTGAGTTCCCAAGGACAAGACAGACATGGACCTGTTGGAGCGGGTCCAGAGGAGAGCCACGAAAATGATCTGAGGGCTGAAACACCTCTCCTATGAAGAGAGGCTGAGAGAGTTGGGGTTGTTCAGCCTGGAGAAGAGAAGGGTCTGGGGAGACCTCCTTGTGGCTTTTCAATATATAAAAAGGGCTTATAGGAAAGATGGAGAGAGAATTTTTATGAAGGCCTGTAGTGACAGGCCAAGGGGCAATGGTTTTAAACTGAAGGAGGTTAGGTTTAGATTGGACATAGGGAAGAAATTTTTTTATGATGAGGGTGGTGAGACGCTGGAAGAGGTTGCCTGAAGAAGTTGTGGCTGCCCCATCCCTGGAAGTGTTCAGCGTCAGGCTGGATGAGGCTTTGAGCTATGTGATCTAGTGGAAGATGTCTCTGCCCATGGAAAGGGGGGTTGGACTAGATGATCTTTAGAGGTGCCTTCTAACCCAAGCCATTCTGTCTCATTCTATGAGATGAGACTAAAGACATGGTGTGCGTGGCACAGATGAACCTGAGAGAGCACAAATGCCATCAGCTATTCTTGGGGTTGCTGTGAAGGCCTGTGGGAAAGACAGTGTCTTGAGGTCACTTCACATTGAGAGGAATGTCCCCTGGAAACCACCTGAATGCAGCACTTGGATGCACTTCCTTGGCCCAAGGTTCCTGTGTCCATTCCTCATGCCTTGGGACATCTCTAAGGCGTGCAAAGCAGGGTGATACACTGCAGCGCTTAGGTGTGAATAGGGAATGTCCCCAACGCTCCTCTCTACCATGACCTGCCCTGTGACTGGTGTTGGGCACTTGTCATCATTGTGCTGGGGGTGGACAACTTGAAGACTTGCTATAGTTCCACCACCACGCCTCTGACCTGACCCCACTGCTGACCAGACTGGACACACCACCATCTCTGCTGACAGTGGTATTAGTAGTACTTGCTGCACCTTTTGCATGTACTGAGTGTTTCCTGCTGGTGGCTACATCCTATGATCAGTACTGGGCTGTGTGCCACCTGCTTCTCTCTGCAAGACTCATGGCCTGGAAGGTCTGTTTTGGGAAGGCAGCTACACCTTGGCTAGGGGGGTTTCTCTCATCTACAATAGTCACTTCATTCTTGTCCCAGATACAGGTCTGTGGCCCCAGTGCAGTGCACCACCACTTGTGTGATTTCACTGGAGCTCTCCTGCAGTGACACCAGGACACTTATGCTCTTTGCTCTCATAACCTGCTTTTTAGATCTGGGCCTCCCCTTCCTCTTCACAGGGGCATCCTGTGCGTGCACCAGAGCTGCAACCCTGGGGCAGCTCTCCCACCCAGCATGGACAGGTGGGAGGCCTTCTCCACCTGCTGCTCTCACCTCACTCGTGAAACTGTTTTCTACAGCATCCTCATCTTTGTCTGTCAGATGCCCAGAAAAGCCCTCCCGAGATAGCTGGACAAAGCCCTTTTGCTACACGGTCCTCAGGCCCCTGCTCAATCCCCTCATCTGCAGCCTGAGGATCAGAAAGTTTGGAGGGGAGTGGGACACGGAGAGAAGTGCTCAGAAAAGCTGTGGGCTGCACAAAGAGCCAATTGGAGTTGTGGGCCTGCTGGGAGCAATGACTTCTGGCTCTCTTCTGAACAGGCCCAGAAAACCCAGACAGGTGTGTGCTGTGTCCTGGGCACTCTCCTGGAAGTGTGAGATGTGGAGAAGGTTTCTGGTGCAGAGAGGTGCAAGTGGGGCTGGCTGGTTTCATTGTGAGACCTCTGTAAAACGCCTTGTAAAGGCAAGAGCCATCAGAGAGGTTGCATAGCTGGCCTTTAGCAAGGCCTTAACATGGCCTCCCATAGTCTCCTTCTAGCTAGATTGGTGATATCTGGACTAAAGAAGTAGACGATGAGGTAGACGGGAGGATGACTGCACGATCCGTCTCAGATGTCACCACTGGCACAGATTCCTCCTTGCAGCCAGTCATTATCGTCACCTCTCTGCTACCAGCACTTGGGCCAACACTGTTGAACATCTTTATTATCTCCCAGTATGATGGGATGCAGCTCACCTTCAGCTCCCTTGGCAAGCTGAGAGGAGCTCTGGAGCTACCTCACCTAGTTCACCCTGCCTCAATCTGGAGTGTTGGAAAGATGACATTCAAATCTCTTCTAACCTGAGCTATTCTACGATTCAATCAGTCTTCCGCTTGGAGAGATTTTTGATGACAGAATAAGCAGAGGAAGGAGAAAAGACAAAGATGCAGAAGCAGAGACATAGAGGGTTCCAACAGAAATAGAGTAGTTCTTCTGAGCAATGTTTCTCCATATGAATGATGGTAAAATTTCTTTTGATAAGTGGCTGCATAAAGCTACTCATACAGAGCAAGGGAGTATAATCAGCTTGCCAGTACGTGCCCTTCCTGCTGTTAATAAACATTGATGAAAAAAATATTGAAAATTCATAACAAGCTAGCCATGCTGGAAATGAAGACTTTCTCAGCTATTACATTGAGTTCTTTTCTGCAGAGGTTTCAACTTTTTCCTAAAAATTTACATTCAGGGCTCGATTAAGTCGTCCACAAAGAGGTGGCCACTGCCCTATGTAGCTGAAGTACCCATATGGGAACTGTGTCACAGGCCATATGGGAGGCTTCTGCAGCATGAGCTTGTAGGCAAGCAGGTACCTTTGGGGTGGTGGAAGACATCACCTGCCTTCCAGGCTGCTGGGTAGGCTGTGAAGAGGCCTCTCCAGCACAGCAGCACACTGTGTCCCCTTGGATGCTGGCTGTGAGGTCACTTCTGACCAGGCAGCAGTGGGGAGAGAGATACTCTGAGGTCTTGAAAGCCATCACAATGCTCCCCCCAACAAGATGAAAGATGTGGGGAGGTCAGGGGTAGCTGGGGCAAGGGAAGAGATATTTGGCCAATAGAGATGAAAGATTTTGAAGAGGAAAGATGTGTTTGGGTAATTTTGATGCCACCATGATACTAAGAAAACATTCATGTTAGGCATCTCTAACCAGTAAGCTTAAGCCCTAACCCTCCCCCTACATGGCACCCTTCCCCCTGACAGGAATCCACTACTCCAATCCCTAACTTCAAACCTTACTTCTAAACCAAAGCCCCAAACCACAAACACTTACTCTCACCCTATTACTCACTCTAATTCCTAGCCTTTATCCCGAACACTAAAATGCTAGCCTTGACCCTAACCCTCACAACAGCCCTACACAAAACCCTAATCCACAAAGCGAGCCCATGCCCTGACACTAACTAGACACCCTCCCCCTGAGCCCAACAGGACTGAGGTCTTTCTCCTCTTGACTATGGCAGCAGCTGATGCCTGCCACAAAATTTCATTTTGAGGCTCTGGACTTTGTTTCTTCCTCATCCCTGCCTGGGGAGGCCGGGAGGTGTTGCACAGTTTTTCTGCACTTGGCATTGCTCATCCTCACATCCCACTGCCCCCAGGAAGAGCCCTGAGCCAGACGTGAGGGACAGGATCTGCCTTCCCAGGGCCTGCAGGCTAGGACTTGGCCTTGCTGCTTCATCAGACAAACCAAGGGTTTTCTCAGCATTACAGCCCCCTGCACAGTGCCTTTGCCTACCTGCAATCACAGCCTCCAGTTAGCTTCTCTAACGAGCCCTTGGGGAGGCTTTGTCAGTAATGGCCCTCAGGGGGGCCAATCAATGCTTCAAGGTTTTGCTTCTGCCTTTGACTTCTTGAGAGGTTTGTTCAGTCTCCTCTCAGTATCTGAGGTTCACAGACACAGGGCCAACTACAGCATGGGGGCTCATTAAAATACAGAAAGCCCTAACGAGCTATTTCTCTTCCTGTAATTTTCTTCAGCTCTTCAAGACTTGTCCAGCTAATTGTAGAGTCATTTCATAGTGTAGTTAAGGAGGAAGATTTCCAAGTGCACCTAATCAAAATCCTTTTTTTTAAAGGTTATATTTTATTCATTTCAGTTGAGAGCAGAGGTGATAGCAGCATTCTCCAATTGATATTGATGCAGAGGGTCTCCTCGGGAGGTCTGGACAGCTAGGAAAAGCAGTCCCTTGAGGTCTGGCACTGTAGTGACAGCCTTGCCCCTTGCTTCCTCCCTTCCTCAACCTCACCATTTCTCTCATTGGCCACCTGGGATTTACATCAGTTTCCTGACATCAGACTTCACTGACCTCTGGGAGCTGAATGTTACAGCTCCATTGCACCATCTCCCACCTCATCTCCTTAGACAACTGGCTGCACACAGGCACAGAAGGATTCTTCCTGTTGGCCAGCAAAGAAAATTAAACTTAATAAAGCTTCATAAACAATACAATACACTCCTCGAGCATATGCTACTCTACAAGCTACCACTAATGAGGCTGCCTTTCTACAAGGGATAATATTATGAGAAATGTTTTAGATACATAGCTACAGAAAGGTAGAGATAAACATAATTAAAGAATTGGCTAAACAGACACTTGTCCTACTGAAGGCCAGGCAAGCTTTTAGTCCCTGAAGCTCAAAGCAGCAGCACAGGTGAGAAGGATCTGAATGAACAAAGAGTAAGGGCAGGAGAAAACTGCAGAATAATGGAAAGGGCTGTTGTCTGCACAACATGCTGAAAAGATGACTTTAGAAATGGTCGTTCTATCCAGACAGGTGAAAATACAGGAAAGATTAGAGAAATTAAATACAGAACACCATCCAGCATTTATCCACTCGATCCAGTGCGACCTGGCAGCAAAGGCGGCCAGCAGTGTCCTGAAGTGCATAAAGAGAACCCTCACCAAAAGTGCGAGGGAAGAGATTGTCTCCCCCTGCTCGTCACTCGTTAGGCCACCTGTAAGCAACTGCGTCCATTTTTGGGCCCCCATTTCAAGTGGACTGGGTCTGGCTGGGATGGGGTTAACTTCCTTCAGAGAGCCCACATGGTGCTATGTTTTGCATTTGTGCCTAAACCAGTGTTGATAACACACCCGTGTTTTGGCTATTGCTGAACCGTGTTTGCACAGCCATTCGCTCACTCCCCCGCAGTGGGATGAGGGAGAGAATCGAAAACAAAAGGTAAAACTCGTGGGTTGAGATAAAGGCAATTTAATGGGATAGAAAAGAAAGGGAAAAGAATATACAATGATAAAAGAATATACAAAAGAAGTGATGCTGTCCAATGCCCAGCCAGTTTCTGAGCAGCGGACCCTCGGCCAGCTTTTCCGCCAGCTTTATATGCTGAGCATGACATCACATGGTACAGAATACCCCTTTGGTCAGCTGGGGTCAGCTGTCCCAGCTGTGTCCCCTCACAACTTCTGTGCCCCTCCCAATGTACTCGCTGGTGGGGCAGTGTGAGAAGTATTACGTAGCAATTAACATCATCCAATTCAAACCATTGGCTATTCTCACCCAAAATCAAATCCCCTTGAGGAACGCATTGGACTTTCCCATCCTCCTGCATCACCCACCAAGTGCACCCAGGTCCTTGAGCAGAAGCAATCCCACGAATGGTTTTGCCTTTACCCAAGGCAGGAATAACCCAGACTGTCTTCCCCAGCATATTTTTTATGTGCGCTAGAGGGACTTTATCCCCCTCTACAGTACGTAAAAGTTTTGACTGGGCAGGGCCAACTCTATCAGCAGATCCCCTAGTGTTGACTAACCGGGTGGCCTTTGCTAAATGTGTGTCCCAATGTTTGAACATCCCAGCACCCATTGCTCTCGGTGTAGTCTTTAACACGCTTGATTGCAGCACATGTTTCACATTGTACTGTTTGATTTTCCTGGAGGCTGGTGCATGATAGGGGATGAGATATATCCACTCAATGCCATGCTCTTGGGCCCAGGTGTCTGTGAGGTTGTTTCGGAAATGAGTCCTGCTGTCTGACTCAATTCTTTCTGGGGCGCCATGTCACCACAGGACTTGCTTTTCAAGACCCAGGACAGTGTTCCGGGCAGTAGCATGAGGCACGGGATATGTCTCCAGCCATCCGGTGGTTGCTTCCACCATTGTAAGCACATGGCGCTTGCCTTGGCAGGTTTGTGGGAGTGTGATATCATCAATCTGCCAGGCCTCCCTAATATTTATATTTCAGCCATGGTCCTCCATACCAGAGAGGCTTGAACCGCTTTGCTTGCTTGATTGCAGCACATGTTTCACATTCATGGATAACCTGTGCAGTAGTGTCCGTGGTCAAGTTCATCCCTCAATCATGGGCCCATCTATATGTTGCATCTCTTCCTTGATGGCCTGAGGTGTCATGGGCCCACCCAGCTAGAAATAATTCACCCTTCTGTTGCCAGTCCAGATCCACTTCAATCTTAGCAGCCTGATCCACCTGCTGGTTGTTTTGATGTTCTTCAGTGGCCCGACTCTTGGCTACGTGAGCATCTACGTGACGTGCTTTTACAGCCAGGTTTTCTACCCAGGCAGCAATATCTTGCCACAGTGCAGCAGCCCAGATGGGTTTGCCTCTGCGCTATTAGTTACTGTGCTTCCATTACTGCAACCACGCCCACAGGCCATTTGCCACCATGCATGAGTCAGTATAGAGATAGAGCATTGGCCATTTTTCTCCTTCAGCAATATCCAAAGCCAGCTGGATGGCTTTCACCTCTGCAAACTGACTTGATTCACCTTTTCATAGAATCATAGAATCCTGGAATGCTTTGGGTTGGAAGGGACCTTTAAAGGTCATCTAGTCCAACCCCCCTGCACTGAGCAGGGACATCTTCAACTAGATCAGGTTGCTTAGAGCCCCGTCCAACCTGTCCTTGAATGTTTCCAGAGATGGGGCATCTACCGCCTGGGCAACCTGTTCCAGTGTCTCACCATGCTCATTGTAAAAAATTTCTTCCTTATATCTAGTCTAAAGCTAGCCTCGTTTAGTTTAAAACCATTACCCCTTGTCCTATTGCAAAAGGCCCTGCTAAAAAGTCTGTCCTCATCTATCTTATAAGAATCATAGAATCATAGAATCATAGAATGTCCTGAGTTGGAAGGGACCCACAAGGATCATTGAGTCCCACTCCTGTCCCTGCATCGGACAACCCCAAAATTCACACCCTATGTCTGAGGGTGTTGTCCAAATGCTTCTTGAATGTTGTCAGGCTTGGCGATGTGACTGCCTGCAGGGTCAGCCTGTTCCAGTGCTCCACCACCCTCTGGGTAAAGAATCTTTTCCTAATGTCCAACCTAAACCTCCCCTGGCATATCTTCCTGCCGTTCCCTCGGGTCCTATCATTGGTCATCAGGGAGAAGAGATCAGCACCTGCCCCTCCTCCTTCCCTCGTGAGGAAGCTGTAGACCGTGGTGAGGTCTCCCCTCAGTCTCCTCTTCTCCAGGCTGAACAGACCAAGTGACTTCAGCCGCTCCTCATACACCTTCCCCTCTAAACCCTTTACCATCTTTGTGGCTTTCCTCTGGACACTCTTCAGTAGCTTTGGGGTTTTTTTTGTACTGTGGCACCCAACACTGCACACAGTACTCAAGGTGAGGCTGCACCAGTGCAGAGCAGAGCGGGACAATCTCCTCCCTCGACTGGCTGGCAATGCAGTGCTTGATGCACCCCAGGACACGGTTGGCCCTCCTGGCTGCCAGGGCACACTGTTGGCTCATGTTCAACTTGCCGTTGACCAGAACCCCCAGATCCCTCTCCACGGGGCTGCTCTCCAGTCTCTCATTCCCCAGTCTGTATGTACATCCAGGGTCGCCATGTCCCTAGTGCAAAATCTGGCACTTGCCCTTGTTAAACTTCATACACTTGGGGATTGCCCAGCTCTCTGATTTGTCCAGATCCCTCTGCAGGGCCTCTCTGCCCTCAAGAGTGTCAACGGCTCCTCCCAATTTTGTGTCATCGGCAAACTTTGATAACAAACCTTCGAGTCCTGCATCCAAGTCATTTATGAAGACATTAAAGAGCACTGGCCCCAACATAGATCCCTGGGGAACCCCACTAGTGACTGGTCGCCAGCCCGATGTAACTCCATTTACTGTAACCCTTTGAGCCTGACCCATCAGCCAATTGCTCACCCATTGCATTAGGTGTTTATCCAGCTGTATGCTGGACATTTTGTCCAGGAGGATACTGTGAGAGACGGTATCAAAGGCTTTACTGAAGTCCAAAAAGATGACATCAACTGGCTTCCCTTGGTCAGCTAGGTGGGTAACGTTGTCATAGGAGGAAATCAAGTTTGTCAAGCAGGGCTTTCTCCCTGTGAACCCGTGCTGGCTGGGACCAATGGCTGCGTTGTCTTTCAGGTGTTTTTCAATAACTCCCAGAAGAATTTTCTCCCTCATTTTGCCAGGCACAGAGGTGAGACTGACAGGCCTGTAGCTACCAGGGTCATCCCTGTTGCCCATCTTGAAGACTGGGACAACGTTTGCCAGCTTCCAGTCAACTGGGACCTCCCCAGATTCCCAAGAGGATTGAAAAATCATTGAGAGAGGTCTCGCTACGACATCAGCCAGCTCTTTAAGTACCCTCGGATGAATCCCGTCCGGCCCCATTAACTTATCCAGCTGGAGCAGCAAATCCCACACAAGTTCAGGGTTGGTTGGGAGTTTGTCGTTCTTGCAGTCATGGTTCTCTAGCCCAGAGAACACTTCATCGGTGTTGAAGACGGAGGCAAAGAAAGCATGAAACGTCTCTGCTTTGTCGATGTCCCTGTTTGTGAGGTGACCCTGCTCATCAAGTAATGGGCCAATGTTATTTCCTGCCTGCCTTTTGCTATTTAGATATTTTAAAAAGCCCTTTTTATTGTCCTTGAGCTTTGAGCTTTGAGCTTTGGTACTTTACCTTTAAGTACTGAAAGGCTGCAAGAACATCACTTTTCCTTACATCAGATTTCTCCACTGAAGTCTGCAACTGGGTGTTACAGCTCCATCGCGCCATCTCCCACCTCATCTCCTTAGACAACCGGCTGCACACAGGCAGAGAAGGATTTTTCCTATTTGCAAGCAAAGTAAAGCATGATAAAGTTTCATAAACAATACAATACACTCTTCAAGCATATGCTGCTTACAAGCTACCTTTAATGAGGTTGCCTTTCTACAAGGGATAATCTTATGAGAAATGTTTTACATAGATAGCTACAGAAAGGTAGAGATAAACATAAGAGAAGAGTCTGCTACAAAGGCAATTGTCCTACTGAAAGACAGGTAAGCTTTAACTCCCGGAAACCCAAAGCAGCAGCATAGCTGAAAGGTATTTGAATGAACAAAAAGTAAGGGGAGGAGAAAACTGGAGAATAATGGAAAGGGCCTTTGTCTAGACAGTCTACTGGTAAGATGACTTTATTGTATCAGGAAATTGAAAATAAGATGACTTACTTATTGTATCAGGACAGGTGAAAATACACGAACGATTAGAGAAATTAAATACAGAATATAACAGGCAGAATAGTGGTAATGAAGTTACAGGGGAAGACTGATATTTCTGTGGAATATCCCTTTGGAAAGGTCATGGGATTGGTAGAGGTCTCTTGTGAGCGAGGACAAAGCAATGTTGCACCCATCTCTGAAAGAAGCCAAAGGAGCAACCCAGGGAACCCCAGGCTGTACAAGCTCACTTTGGTGAGGAGTAAGCCATCAATATCTCTTGGGTGGTATTTCTAGGACCTTTAAAGAGAAGAATGTGTCCAAAAGCAGTCAGCATGGACTTTCAAAGGGTAAAGCATGCCTCACCAGGCTGACTGCCTTCATGATGAAGTAACTGCATTTGTGCATGAGGGGACAAGAGTGGATGTTGGTCACCTCAACTTCAGCAAGATTTGTGACATGTTCTCTCTCACTATTCTTGTACCCAAGTTAGGACATTACGTTCTGGAAGGGCACACAAACAGATGGGTGAAACACCAGTTGGAGGATGAGGCTGAGAGAGCAGTGGTGAAGGGGTCATACCCTACCTGGAGGCCAGTGGGACATACTGGGGCATCATGGGGCAGCACAGGGAACACTCCTGGGCCCTGTGCAGTCTGACAGCTGTATCCATGACCCAGAGGAGGCAACTCTCACCATGTTCAGCAAGAACAAATGCCGGATTCTGCACCTTGGATGAAATAATGCCGGGCACAAGTATAGACTGGGAGGGGAGTGGCTGGAGAGCAGCCCTGCAGAGAGGGATCTGGGGGTGCTGGCTGGCAGGGGGCTCAACAGGAGTCAGCAGTGTGCCCTGGCAGCCAAGAGGGCAAACCGCACCCTGGGGTGCAGTATAACGAGGGGCTCAAAAGAGGGGATGTTGTGGTTTAACCCCAGTCGGAAACTAAGCACCACCCAGCCGCTTGCTCACCCTCCCTCCCACAGTGGGATGGGGGAGAGAATCAGAAAAAGAAAGTAAAACCCATTGGTTGAGACAAAGACAGTTTAATATGACCACAGAGGAAGGGGAAATAATAATAGTAATAATAGTAATAATAGTAATAATAGTAATACTACTACTACTAATAATAAATAATAAATAATAATAATACACAAAACAAGTGATGCACAATCACCACCTGCTGACCGATGCCCAGACCATCCCCGAGCAGCGATCGCTTTCCCCCGGCAAATTCCCTCCACCTTATATACTGAGCATGACGTCACATGGTATGGAATAGCCCTGTGGCCAGCCTGGGTCAGCTGTCCTGGCTGTGCCCCCTCCCAGCTTCTTGTGCACCTGGCAGAGCATGGGAAGCTGAAAAGCACTTGACTAGTATAACCACTGCTTAGCAGCAAGTAAACCATCAGTGTGTTATCAACATTATTCTCATCCTAAATCCAAACCACGGCACTACACCAAGTACTAGGAAGAAAATTAATTCTATCCCAGCTGAAACCAGGACAGGGGATTATCCCGCTGTATTTAGCAGTGGTGCAGACTCACTTGGAGTACTGTGTGCAGTTCTGGGCCCCACAACTGAAGAAGGATGTACTTGAATGCGTCCAGAGGACGGCAACAAAGCTGGTGAAAGGGCTGGAAGAAATGTCCTCTGAGGAGCTCCTGAGGACACTGGGCTTGTCTAGTTTGGAGAAAAGGAGGCAGAGGGGTGACCTCATTGCTCTCTACAGCTTCCTGAGGAGGGGAAGTGGAGAGGGAGGTGTTGATTGCTTCAACCTGGGATCCAGGGACAGGACACGGGGAAATGGTTCAAAGCTGCACCAGGGGAGGTTTAGACTGGACATTAGGAAGCATTGCTTTACCAAGAGGGTGGTCAAACGCTGGAACAGGCTTCCTAGAGAGGTGGTCGATGCCCCATGCGTGTCAGTGTTTAAGAGGCATTTGGACAATGCCCTTAATAACATGATTTATCTTTTGGTCAGACCTGAAGTGGCCAGGTATTTGGACAAGATGATCCTTGTAGGTCCCTTCCAACTGAACTATTCTGTTCTATTCTATTCCGTTCTGTTCTGTTCTGTTCTAATCTATATATATATACCTTTTACAGGGTGGATCCCTCCAGCAGCTGGGCTCAGATGCTCGGTCTCCTCAGTAGCTGCCCTGGATACCAGCCTCCCCAGGTGCACGAGCCTCTGAGGTTGCAACCCCATTCCAGATGCTGCTACAGACCACCCCAGTCACACAAACACACACAGACAGACAGACAGACAGACGCACAAACTCTTAAGTCCAGTCACTCCGGTCTCTCAATTGCTGGCACTAATGACATACGGGCTGTCTGACCCCCTGGTCCTTCTCCAGTTGCTGCACTCATCCCCCTGTGCTCACATGTTCACGCAGAAGAGAGATTCCCCCCCCACAGGAATGAGCTAGAAATTAAGTTTAATGAGAAGACAGGGCAGACTGCACTGGTCGGGGTCCTCCCCTAAACTTCCCATAATAAAGTCCTGTGTAATCCAAAAATGCTCTTCCCCTCCGTCCCATAATGTGTCCTATGCCCCTAGGCAACAATTCCCTTAGTCCAAATGGTGATCCAGAGAGCTGCTCACAGTGACTCCTCTTGGTGGGTTTCACACCTGGACAACGGGGCTGACGGCTCTCCCAGGTTAGCCCTGGAAGGAGCTGGGACAAGATGTTCCTTCCTCAGGAGCCCGTCATTTGGGTTCCCACCTGCCACGGTGCCTCTGTGCTCTTCTCGCTTTGTGGAGATGGGCTCTTGATGAGCTGGTGGCTCTCCTGTGATGGCTCTGGGAGCAGCTGGGGCAGGGTATTGACTGGGTTACTCCTCCTGCCATTGGTAGTGCCTTCTTTGCGTGTGCAGATGAGCTTCTTCTCACTTAACCTAAGACAACCCAACAAGAACATGCATCTCCTGAGGCATCGGTATTTGCAGGTTACATACCTATGCACTGGTATTATTTAGCATATTTAACATAGCAGCTCATTGGAATTGCTGTCCAGAAATGCATCAGGATTAGGGGAAAAGCTGTGTTGTTGCACGGGCAATGGCTTCGTTCAGGGCCAGTAGCACAGTCTTGTTTCTAAGACTGTAGATGAATGGATTTAAGAGTGGGTACAGGACAGTGTTCAGCAAAGCCACAATTCTGTTTGTCTCCAAGGAAACATCTCTGGAAGGACGCACATAGAGAGCAATGCAGGTCCCATATGCAATGGCCAAGGTGGTGAGGTGGGAAGAACACGTAGTAAAAGCTTTTTTCCTCCCAGCGGCTGCTGGCAGGTGCAGAATACAGAAAAGGATGCCCATGTAAAATGCCAGAGTTAAACATAAGGAACCCAGTAGGATAAACGATAAGA
Organism: Platalea leucorodia; assembly: GCF_965183815.1. Taxonomy (NCBI): domain Eukaryota; kingdom Metazoa; phylum Chordata; class Aves; order Pelecaniformes; family Threskiornithidae; genus Platalea; species Platalea leucorodia. The sequence continues at coordinate 51,014 of NW_028121334.1, read as the reverse complement.
AAACAGAGTCTGTTTTCCAAAGCAGGCTGGGGTCAGAGCAGGACAATGTGAACAAGGGGGAGTTGTCACAAAAAAAAATGGTGGATCTTGTTCGAGCCACAGAAAGTCAGCTTGTAGAGGAAGACCAGATGGTAACTCAAGACTGTGATGCCTATGACCCAAGCAGCAACAACCAGGTGGATGCAGAGCTGAGGCTTCATGATGGCAGCATAACGCAAAGGCTGGCAGATGGCAACGTAGCGGTCAAAGGACATGGCGACAAGTAGAACCAACTCTGTACAGCCCAGGGCAAAATTGAAACAGGACTGGGCAAAGCAGCTGCTTAGTGAGATTGTCCTCCTACCAGAACTCAGGATCACAAACAATTTGACGCTTGTGGAGGATGTGAACCAGATTTCCAGGAAGGCCAGATTGCTGATGAAAAAGTACATGGGGGTTTGCAGGCGGTGATACACACACACGAGGAAAATGATGGTTGTGTTCCCCATCACTGTTGTCAGGTATATGAGCAGAAGGAGCAGAGAGAGAAATAGCTGTAGGCTTTGATCAAGCCCTGAGAAACCCTCTAGGATGAACTCAGTAACTGCAGTTTCATTTTCTGCTCCCATGCTGAATTTCAGTTCACCCTGCCGAGACAGGAAGATGGCAAAACCCAAGTGTGATTATTTCACAGTCTGGATGAAAGGAATCCTTCCTTCTCTGCTTCTTTCCTTGCTTGCAGTCTTCCTCCTATAGAGCACAGAGAGAGAGAGAGTCCTTCAAGCCTTTCTCACCCCCTGTTTTTTCTGGTTTACATTTCAGTTCGAGTCCTCAGAGAATTTGTTGTCATCTTTCTACCTTTCTCAAACACTCCCAAAGGATTCTTTCTCCAGAACAGAAGATTTTAAAGAGGCTGCGAGCTATTTCACCCCATTCCTGGCAAATTCCACATTCACTCAGACCTATTGCAAACATCTGTCACACCTATGTGCCAAACTCATCTCTTCTGTTGCACAAATGCTAAACCATCAAATGAAATGAAATGAAATACATATGTTGAAAGCAATTCTTTCTACTTTTCAGTAGTACTTGCCTTTTTGCACTAGGAATCCTTGAGAATCTCTTGTTTTCAAAATAAGTAATATCTAGTATCTCTTTTGTAATCCCCTGCTTCCTTCCACACCTTCTTGCTCTCTGTTTCTTCAGGAAAGGGGGAGGGGCTGGAATAGGGACCAAGTATAACTTGTCTTCTTTCGTACTCTAAATAATGACTGAAAGGTATGATGACTCCACACAGCCTGTCACAGTCTCATCTGACATCCGTCTGCACTGAAACACGCTTGTTTCCAAAGAGTTGCTCATTGCTATTGCTATCAAATGTCCTGACCTAAACGCAGAGCAAGAGAAGAGCATCTGGAAGGGATTTGTAACCTTTCTTTTGCATGCCAGTTATAGGTTGGGAGGAATCAGCCTCTAGCGTTTTCTCTTGTTTCCATTGACTCTAGAGGGAGCCTGGGGAAAACCAGTTCTCACAGGCACCTGCAGCCAAGTAGATGAAACTCACTATTCAAGTCTCAAATCAGTCATTTATTAAGGTTGTTTGTTTTTTTTAATGTCAAAATAGACATCTAAGAGAAGGAAGCACAAGAAAACTATATGCAATAAAGACTGATGTTTTTCCCTTCATCTTTATATTTGTTTTTAGACATGGAAAGGAGCAGAGCAGATGACTGCCAAAGTAGGATGATTCCAAGTGCAAGGGAAGGAGAGGGAGAGGAGGAGATGGTGGGTTTGAAGCAGTGAAACAGATCTTCTCCACAGGCTGTGTTGTCCCCTTAGGCTCTGTCCCAGGCCAGAATGGGTAGCACTTCCACAAGGAGTAAAATGGGAAGATCAGTAAAGGGCAGTGCTCCGTGTTTGCACTGACATTTTAGCTTGGGGCTCAGGCTAGTCTTAGATCCCAAATGCCCGGCTTGTTCTTTGCCTCTAGTCTGGCATAGGGGAAGCTCTGCACCCATTTTCTGAGATTAAACCACTGGCTGTATTTGAGCAAAAGCTCAAGCTCAGTCACCTACAGCAGTATGAGCGTAGTGAATCAGTGAATGAGAGGGGACAGTCACAGTGTCCATTTTCTGGGTCAGTTTAAACACTCAAAGGGTTGTGTCTTCTTACTCTCCTGGGTGACACCTCAATTCTCCAAAATTGTTCTTCTCCTGAATGCACTTTCCTAGGGGAACCTGCAAATTTCCAGGCAGCTTACAACAAAGCAGCTTTTCTTCAGGCCCCGCATCGTCAAGCATGCGGCCGGCATATGCCATAGTGAGTGAAGAAAGATAGGGTATGCAGGTGAAGGATAGCCAGGTGAAGAAGGCCTTAGTGTGCCTTTGCACAGAGGTTATCCTCAGGACGGTGCGTATAATGTAGGCATAAACCACAGAGGTCAGTGTGAAGGAGCTCAGCAACACAGCAGAGAAGAGCGCAACTCTCATGTTTCATAGTAGCTGGTGCCCATGCGGGCTGCTCTCAGCAAAGGGATGATGCCGCAGAAGAAGCAGTCTCTACAGTGGGCACAGAGGGTCTAATGGCATACAGGATGGTGGGGCTGAGCGTGGAGAGAGATGCCGTTCCCCAGCAGCTAAAGATGAGCATGGAGCACACCCAGGAGCTGGTAAGGACAGAGACGTGTGAGGGGCTGCAAATGGCCCTGCAGCAATCGAAACACATCACAACACATAGGTTAAACTCAGCTGTGCTGACGGAGAAGAAGAGACTTGTAAGCAGCCGCAGAGATATCTTAATCTCCACCATGAGACTGACAAACATGTTAGGGGGAATGACCAGAGTGAACCAAGTATGCAAGAAGGACAAGGTGCTGCGGAAGGGATGCCTGGGGGTGTGGCACTAGTGGTGGAGCCAAAGGATGGCAATGGTGACTGCATTCCCCATGACAGCGAGCAGATAAATCACCAGCAGTGGTGTGAAGAGGAGGATTTTCAGCTCTTGAAGGACTGAAAAGGCCTTCAGGAAAAATATTCTTGCTCCGGTGTGGTTGTGAGGATCCATTTTGGTACCCGGTCAGTTGAAGGTGTGGCAAGGGTAACTAATATTGTGCTTGGTGAAATTCATCTTGTTACCTTTGTCAGCATTCCCTTTGCTTTTCTTAGGTTTCCTCTTCCTTCTTGAAATGGGAGACCGCAACTGCACTCTGTAGGGATTCTGCTTTTCTCTGTGTTTTTATCCAATGACATGAAACAAATATGGATGCAGCCCCCTTAGCTTCAGACACAGTAAATGCCTCTCCAGCCTTGCTGGTTTGCATGGGTATTCTGGACTGCTAGCTAAGAACTGGTATTTCTGGCAAAAGCTGTGCGAATTACATTACATTTCGAATGGTAGTGTAGCTGGGTATCAGGCCTGTGCCGGTGTGCAACCAGAACACTTCAGTCATTAATCCCCTGGGTGGTCCAGGGACTCTCCCATCTCATCATCCACATCAATGAGAGGAGAGAGTGGTCTGAGACAGTGCTTCAACTTGAAACCAAGTGGCTGAGTTCAGTCAACCACCTTCAAAATTAACCTCCTCCAAAATGAGCCAAAATGAGTCTCCTTCAAAATTAACTGTTGGACTGACTGGTGTGGGACCTCTCCAGGTGGGATTTCCAGACAGTCGTAGAGAATGCAGATCCTGCTGTGCCTAGACCAATTCCTGTGCATAAATGTGGGGATTAACATCCTGGGTAGAGAATCTGACTGTTTCCGAGATCCCTGTAGCAGCTCCTGCTGCAAAACAGAATAAAATTGAGTCAAGTAATTACTTATGATGCTTGCACATGCCAGAGAGGACACACAGGTCAACAGGCCAGCTGGATTGTATGAATTCAGTAGAACAGTTGTAAGGGGAGTCTCACCTGATCCAGTGGAAGACACCACTGCCAGGACCCTTGCAAAGGAGACTCTTCCAACCTGCATAATTCCATGATTCAGTTAATCTTTCCCTTGGAGAGCTCTTCAAAGCAGAGGCTGAGGAAGAAAAAAAGTCAGAGAGGCAGAAGTAGAGATATAAAATATGCCAGGACAAATTGAGAAGATCCTCTGAGCAATGTTTCTCCACTCAAACCGTTGGTAGGTGTCATGCTTTAACCCTGGCCAGCAACTAAGTACCACACGGCCGCTTGCTCACTCTCCCCCAGTGGGATGGGGGTAGAACTGGAAGGGAAAAAGTGAGAAAGAAACTTGTGGGTGGAGATAAAAACAGTGTAATAATTAAAAAGAAATTTTTACAAGAATTCTAAGGAAAAGAGGAAAAAAATAAAAGAGAGAGAAAAATAAAACCCAAGAAAAACTAGTGATGCAAATGAAAACAATTGCTCACCGACAGATGCCCAGTTAGTCCCTGAGAAGCGGCCCCCCACCGCCAGCCTCCCCCTGGTTTATTGCTGAGTATGATGTCACAAGGTATGGAATATCCCTTTGGTCAGCTGGGGTCAGCTGTCCCAGCTGTGGCCCCTCCCAACTTCTTGTGCACCCCCAGCCTGCTCACTCGTGGGGTGGGGTGAGAAGCAGAAAAGGCCTTGACTCTGTATAAGCACTGCTCAGCAGTATCAAAAACATCCCGTTGTTATCAACACTCTTTCCAGCACAAATCCAAAACAGAGCCCCATACTAGCTACTTGTCGTGGTTTAACCCCAGCCAGCAACTAAGCACCACACTGCCGCTCACTCACTCCCCCCCAGTGGGATGGGGGAGAGAATCAGAAGAGTAAAAGTGAGAAAACTCGTAGGTTGAGATAAAGACAGTTTAATAGGCAAAGCAAAAGCCGCACACACAAGCAAAGCAAAAAGGAATTCATTCACTCCTTCCCATCGTCAGGCAGGTGTTCAGCCATCTCCAGGAAAGCAGGGCTCCATCACGCATAACGGTTACTTGGGAAGACAAACGCCATCACTCCGAATGTCCCCCCCTTCCTTCTTCTTCCCCCAGCTTGCATACTGAGCATGACATCATATGGTATGGAATAGCCCTTGGGCCAGTCTGGGTCAGCTGTCCTGGCTGTGCTCCCTCCCAGCTTCTTGTGCACCTGGCAGAGCATGGGAAGCTGAAAAGTCCTTGACTAGTATAAACACTACTCAGGAACAACTAAACCATCACTCTGTTATCACTATTATTCTTGTCCTAAATCCAAAACACAGCACTGTACCAGCTACTAGGAAGAAAATTAGCTCTATCCCAGATGAAACCAGGACACTACGATGAAGAAAATTACCTCTGTCCCAGCCAAAACCAGTACAGATGCCCATCCACAGGAAGGGCCAGAAGGAGGATCTGGAGAACTATAGGCCTGTCAGTCTGACCTCGATGCCAGGGAAGGTTATGGAGCAGATTATATCTTGAGTGCCATCATACAGCACGTAGAGGACAACCAGGTGATCAGGCCCAGCCAAGATGGCTTTATCAAAGGCAAGTCCTGCTTGACTGACCTGATCTCCTTCTATGACAAGATGACCCGCTTAGTGGATGAGGGGAAGGCTGTGGTTGTTGTTTCCCTGGATTTTAGTAAAGCCTTTGACACTGTTTCCCACAGCATTCTCCTGGAGAAACTCGCTGCTCATGGCTTGGACAGGCATACTCTTTGCTGGGTAAAATCTGGCTGGATGACCAGGCCCAAAGAGTTGTGGTGAATGGAGTTCAATCCAGTTGACGGCCGGTCACAAGTGGTGTTTCCCAGGGCTCAGTACTGAGGCCAGTTTTGTTCAATATCTTTATCAATGGTCTGGATGAGGGCATTGAGTGCACCCTCAGTAAGTTTACAGATGACACCAAGTTGGGCAGGAGTGTTGATCTGCTGGAGGGTAGGAAGGCTCAACAGAGGGGTCTGGACAGGCTGGATCGATGGGCCGAGGCCAACTCTATGACGTTCAACAAGGCTCAGTGCCGGGTCCTGCACTTCGGTCACAACAACCCCATGCAATGTTACAGGCTCAGGGAGGAGTGGCTGGAGAGCTGCCTAGCAGAAAAGGACCTGGGGGTGTTGGTCAACAGCCAGCTGAAGATGAGCCAGCACTGTGCCCAGCTGGCCAAGGAGGCCACTAGCACCCTGGCTTGCATGAGAAATAGTGTGGCCAGCAGGACTGAGGGATTGTCCCCCTGTACTTGGCACTGGTGAGGCCACACCTCAAGTACTGTGTTCAGTTTTGGGCCCCTCACTACAAGGACGACACTGAGAATGTTTGTCTTCTCCCTGTTTGTCTCTGATGAGTTCATTGGCTGGCCTTCTTTGATAGTGGGGAGGAATCAGCACTCTCAAGGGTGATATCATCTCCTCCTATAATGGTCTTCAGGAGAAGGGTACTTAGCATAGACTTGGCAACTTAATCTTTCACTATGTAATGCCAGGTGCACTGCGCCACATGCTGGGCAATGTGTGGCAATTTGCGCCAGTGAGGGACCCTTGCTCAGCTGGGGCCATCCTTTGAAGACATGAGGATTACAACTGTACCTTAAGGTCTCTCCAAAATTAAACAGAAGCATCTCCTCTTCTCTAATCCCTGTCACAGTGTTGCCATTTTGTAATTTTCCTGGATTAGTTTTCACTCATGGTTTGCAAGAAAAATATGCTCTTTTGGAAAGAGAATCAAAACCAGGATTTGCTCATTCATGTAAATGAAAATATGGGATTGTCATTCTATGTGAGACATGCTTTTTTGCCTTTGATCTGAGAGAGTTTTCTTGTGTTCTTTAAATAACTTCCCTCCCAAGCCATGGAAACACTGCGATACATAGATCATTACATCAAGCTGGCACATGTGTTCCTAATACAGAAAACTAAGATGGATGAGTGTAGTCTTAAATGCCTAAGTTAGTGGGATGAATCCTATCCCATCCAAGCTGGCAGAGTGCCGTCAATGCTTCTTCACTGAAGAGGTTCTGGAATCACAGGTGATGATTTAGCTGAGCTGCCTTAGGCATGTTACTGTGATAAATCCTCCCCAAAGTCACTTGTGCACCAATAGCTCTGGTATTATTGGGTAGATAACTTAGGCTTGACAGACTCTTCACTGGTGCCTCTATGCAGCAAATATCTGAGGTCCTTGTGTTGCTCTAATGGCATGTTCTCCAGACTGTTCACCTTATTCATCTCATTCACACAGGGGAAATGTCCTGGTGAAGCTGTGGGCATAGTTCATTCAGGAAAGTGCTCCTTAAAGTTAAGGCACAGATCACTCCAGGAGTTACTCCTTTTAAGGCGTATGAACAAGACCATGCCTGGTGCTGCATCCTCCACTCTGTGCAGACGCCAAACTCGATTTCATGCCATACATGTGCACAGAACCTCCTTACTGTTTGCCTACAAAACACAACAAAGCACACGTTACAGCCCTCACTTGATTTCATGTACTCTGAGTGGAAGAAACACAGACATATAGGACTACGTCTCTGGGCTCCAGGGAATCATAGAACCATAGAATCCTAGAATCGTTTAGGTTGGAAAAGATCCTTAAGATGATTGAGTCCAACCGTAAACCTAACACTACCAAGCCCACCACTAAACCATGTCCCTAAGCACCACATCTACACATCTTTTAAATACCTCCAGGGATGGAGACTCAACCACTTCCCTGGGTAGCCTGTTCCAATGCTTGATAACCCTTTCGGTGAAGAAATTTTTCCTAATATCCAGTCTAAACCTGCCCTGGCTCAACTTGAGGCCGTTTTCTTCTCATCCTATCGCTTGCTACTTGGGAAAAGAGACTGACACCCACCTCGCTACAGCCTCCTTTCAGGTAGTTGTAGAGCGCAATAAGGTCTCCCCTCGGCCTCCTTTTCTCCAGACTAAACAACCCCAGCTCCCTCAGCCGCCCCTCAGAAGACTTGTTCTCTAGACCCTTCACCAGCTTCGTTGCCCTTTGGACATGTTCCAGCACCTCGATGTCTTTCTCGTAGAGAGGGAATCCTCATAGGCCAGATGAGACCCAGGAGGCATAGTAGTTATGCACTATGAGCAGCATGGCCTGAGGACCAGGCTGTCCTCCCTCTAATGGACGTGAACAGTAAATACCACACTTCCTTATGTGCCGAAGAATCCCCTCAATGACTATCTAACTCCCTGGCACTTGAGCTGGATGAATAATGCATTTCATTATTTTTTTAAGTGACTGAATTGAAATTGCTCATAAATAAAGAAAAGAAGCATCCAAGTTCACTTGGAGGACTTTATTAAATGAACAAAGGACTGTGCTGATCCACTTCAAACCGGTTCTTTCTTTTGTAGAGCCAGGAGGCTAGTACATGTTCTGTGGGTTGCCAGTGAAATGAAGACAAAACCAGTTTCAGTCCGCTCAGAGAAATTTTACCTTGAAAGTACCTCCTTCTTTTGATTTATGTGACTGACTCATTGCAAATGGCTTCTGTGGGACATTTTAAACTGAGATGAACCTCTCCTAAATCACCTTCTCTGAGCCAGTCCCCTTGGTTCCTTCTGCTACCCATGGGAAAAGTTTTCCTTTTGGGATTCACCATGTCCTAGGGTGGGTGACTCTATGCTCACCACTTAACAGATCTCTCTCCACTGACCAGAGAAAAGGGCCTGAGATCAGATGCCTAATTTAGAGATTAGATGTTCGTTTAGATACTAAAATAGTTTAAGTTCAGACCTAAGACTTTGACCTTAATTTAGACTATTGCTTTCGGATTCATCTGTGCAGAGCACCTCTGATAAGTCACCCCCTTTCTAATCTTTTCTTCCATTGGCCAAGAGGACCATGTGTTCATCTGGAGGAAGAAAGATGGTCCATGGAGGAAAACAGGTGATTCTAGAGTGATTTCATCTGTCTGCATTAAATGGGACGAGTTATACTTCCTGAACACCTTTGGCGGTATTCCGGGAGTATTTCTTCCTCCTGACTCAGAAGTGAGGCTAGATGATGAGGTCAGGAGCAGGTACTGTAATAAAGATGTCTATACTTGGACAGAAGAGAGCCCCTCTGTCAAGGAGCAGCAAGAGCAGAGCTGCTCCCTACAGGCAGGTGAGCCGGGAGCTGAGGGAGACACCATGGCTGGCAGCACAGGTGCCTCTCCAGCCAGGCCCCAGCCCTGCAGTATCTGAGCAAGGCAAGCAGGAGATGGTGGCCTGCAGTCAAGCCAGGAAGTCTGGCTTAGGGTGAGGTTCAGGTCCAGTGATCACCAAGCAGGCCCACAGCCATAAGGCAGTGCCAAGATCAAGCCAGGAAGTCAGGCTGCAGTTGGGGTCCAGATCAAAGGGCTCTGTGGCCAGACAAGAGCATGGGCATGGACACTGGCATGGGCATGGGCATGGGAGAGTCAGAGGCCGATCTGGAGACCAGTACTCCTACAGCATAGGGTAGGGTAGGGACTTAAGGCCTGGAGCTCCTAGGCCCATGACTGTGGATGGAGGCCTCAGCTGAGGCTGATCAGGGTCATTTAGGTTAATTAATTGCCTCAGGCCTCTGACATCCTCCAGACTTCAAGAGGAGTTGAACTGAGTCCATGTAGCTAAGCAGAGAAGTAAGCCTGAAGGGAGATAAAACAGAAGGATCTCCTGATGTTTGTTTTGCTGAAGACTCGGAAGAAGACAAAGCACTTTTGACCCCCTGAGTAGCCAGTGTCACCTCAGTCTCAAGGCCTGGAGAAAGAGTCTCTCTGACCATTCTGCTCCTCAGAAGTCCTTGTATCCAACTTGGGACTTTATGGCCTGCATGGTGTACAAGACTGGATGAAAAACTGGCTGGATTAGTGGTCCCAAAGGGTAATGGGGAATGGTCCACACTCTACCCAAAGTCCAGCTACAAACAGAACTCTTTGGGAGTCTGCTCTGAGACCTCTCCTGTTTAGTAGCTTTACCAATGACCTGAGAAGTGTACGGGGTTGACCTCATCAAGTTTTTGGATGACACAAAACCAGAGGGAGGCAGTCAATTTGTTCAACGGGCAGACTGCCATTTCAAGGGAGCTAGACAGCAATGCCAATTCCTCTGGTGTTTGAGGAACAGGCCAAAAAGAAGTGTCCCGATCCATCCTGACAGAAGGAAACATGGGACAGACTAACCCTTTATAAAGATGATAGAGGAGACTGACTGGCTGGGTAGAAACCTCTGCATCTGGAACCCCACCACCCCGTACAAGAAAGACACTTCTAAGCTTTCATGAACTCAGCAGAGACCACTAGAGCACCTGAGTTGTGAGGACAAGCTGAGGAAAGTGGCTCTTGTTTAGCTTGATGAAGAGACAGCTTAAAGAGAAGGTACTAGCAGCCTTCCAGCACCTACCAGGAGATTACTGAAAAGACACAGCTGGGCTGTTTACAGAGGTGCATGGCAGAAAGACAAAAGACATGGTCATAGCCTGGAACAGGGGAGATTCTGACCTGGAATAGGGAGAACACTGACCCTGAGGACAGACAGACATTGGACCAAGTTGCCCAGGCAGGCTACGGAATGTCCATCCTTTGAGGTTTTCAAGACCCCACGGGACACAGCCCTGACCACCAAGTCTGACTTTACTGGAGATCGTGCTCTGAGCAGTTGCTTACCACAAATGGCATCCCAGGGTCCCTCTCTCCCTTTGCTTTCAGTGGAGAGACAAGGGAGCCTACTTGTCATGAGGTGCAAATCAACAGAGGTGGGAAGTGTCATGCCCTCTTGCTCCCCTTGACCTAAAGCCAGAGCAAAGGAGAACCCCGTGCAGCATTCCTTCAGGAGGGTGGAGTCCTAACTGGCAGTCTAGATCAGTAGCTGAGCTCACTTGAGCCCCCAGCAAGATAGGCACCTTTGCTGCTAGGAAAGGTTTGGGTTTCCTCTCTCCTCAACAGGCAGAGCCTGGCACCCCTGAGGGTGATCCATCCTGGCCCACATTACCAGCCTCCTCAGCTTGGAGGAAGTGCCTCCTTTCTCCCCACGGACCATTCAGGGAGCCTGGAAGGAGAAGCTGTGGCACATATCTCATTGTAGTTCTGCTCCATGAGTCTGAAGAGATCACGGCTCATTTCCCTGGCTCATTTCCCCTCTTCCTAAGAGCACAGAGATCCAGGGGAGGGCAGCTCAGGGCTTTCATCCCCACAGGGCTTCAGCTGCACAGCGCTCACTTTCTGCGACACAAAGAGAGCCTTGAGCTGCAGCAGGAACCTTCAGGAGACTCTTCTATAATCCCAGGAGGCACTGCAGAGCTGGTGACATTCGGGTGCTCCTGAGGACTCACAGAAGGAGATGCTGACAGAAGAGTGCAGGAGCAGAGCAGTCACGGGTCAGGGTCTGCAGGCAGGATTGGAAAGGGGAGGATGGAATGGGGAAGAGGCAGAGGATGGCACCCAGATCTTGCCTTTCATCCTCCATTACCCTCAAAGGAAAGGTTATCACATCCTGCTGGGGATTACAGGTAGGTGCTGGATTTGCTGAGGCAGAGATACAGGCAGCGTGGTTGTCAGTACAGTCAGAGCAGTGGGGGATAAGCTAATGGGCACTCATGCACCTCAGTGGACATGAAGAGGTTGGGGCAGAGTATATGGGGCCAGTGTGCCAATACATGTCCCTTATTTCCTCAGCTCTCTTCATCTCTCTCTGTCTCTTTCTCCTTCTTGCTTCTATCTTAGGGATCGATCTCAATCCCTCACCTCTCTCACAGCTGTCTCTCAGCCATCCACATGGGATGTGACTTACTGGGAGCAGTGAATCTGAGGCACCCTCCCCATAGAAGCACCTTCAGGAACAAGGCATCCCAGTGTATGCTGGGTGAGTCACTGAGTAAATGGGCTCCTCCATCCCAGGAACTCTCTGGGCTGCCTAGGTGCCTGCCTTGGTAATCTCCAGCTCTCTGTAAATGGTATAAAGTTTTGACACAGGGAATCATCAGGCACAGTGTTTTGTCTGACCTGAGCATTATGAAAGCCCAAGGAGGAGGCGTGGGCAAAGTGCTCTCTCTTTCAGCCAAGGACGTTCCCTGGGCAGGCAATCAGGCATGTATCAGGCATGTACTGGAAACCTGTGCTTGATGATGATGCTGCACTGCCCCAGCCCCACTCACCCTCAGGACACTCCTGTGTCTTCATTGCAATGCTGAGCAGGGAGCCCTGAGAACTCAGATGGGAATACTGAGGTCCAGGTGCCGTGCTGCTGCAGGGAGGCAGCCCAAATGCATTCAGAAATTGAAGGTGAGGAGGAAAAGATGTTCAGAAAATGATCATAGAATCATGGAATCATAGAATTATAGAATCATAGAACTGTTAACGTTGGAAAAGACCCTTAAGATCATCGAGTCCAACCGTTAACCTGGCACTGCCAAGTCCACCACTAAACCATGTCCTCAAGCACCACGTCACCCCTGTCCTTTTCCCCTCCTCCTCATGCAGCATCACTTTTCCTCATTTGGCTTAGACAGCTCAGGTACCTCGTCTCTGGAATTCAGTTTTCCCTGCCCTTCTCTCCCAAGTTCCCATCTGCTTGTACATCTCCTGTCTAACAGACCCTTTGCAGTGCCTTCAACTACCGAGCTGGTAACTCCTGGCCGCTCTTGGTCAGTGGAAAGAGATGGACTGTCCAGGGACAGAATTGTCTCATCAGAAAGCAACTGTTTCAGGGAGTTGAGACCACTAATCCTGTTCAGGGTCCATTCTTCCCCAGAGTGAAGAAACAGTCTATGGCACAATGTGTTCCCTTAAAGGCTTTTTCACATGATGGGGCTTTTCTGTGTGGCCCATCTTTCTGTTGCTTGAAAGCAGGACTTGGCTAATGCCTATGCTGGGTACTACTGGGAAGAACTTCATGTGTCATCATCTAATGTGAGCAAATGAACATTCTCTTTTATTCCACAGAAAGAGGCGCCTCAATGCAGTAACTCATCCCTCTAATCAGAGGAGATTCTTCTAAGAAGAGAAGTTTGGGCCTCTTGAAGAACCTGTTCCCGCCCTTTCACTAGGAATGGAGCCCCTAAACCAAGGGGGAATTCAGTCAGATGAGGGAAAACCTTCATGTGGTCTCTGGCAGTGACTTCTTCCCAATTCCTTTTTACAACAAACACAGAAGTACATGCCCTTCCTCAGGTTCCCTTCCTGCCAAGTGGGGAAAAGAAGGTCCTACAGCACTTCATGGAGAAAGAGGAATGGGACAACCAGACAACACCAGTGGAGTTCCTCCTGCTGGGACTGAGTAATGTCCACAAGCTTCAGATGCCTCTCTTTCTCCTCTCTCTCATGATCTACATGGTGACTGTGTTTGTTAACATCCTCATTGTTGTGCTGGTGGTGGCAGATCGGCATCTTCACACTCCCAGGTACATCTTCCTGGGGAATTTCTCCAGTGTGGCAATCTGCTATACCTCCACTATCCTGCCCAGGCTGCTGGCCAGCTTCCTAACCAGGGACAGAACCATTTCTGCTCAAGGCTGCATGACACAGTTCTTTTTCTTTGGCTGTTGTGCAGGTACTGAGTGTCATCTGCTGGCCACCATGTCCTAGGATCAGTACTTGGCCATATGCCACCCCCCGCTCTATGCCAGCATCATGAAGCAGAAGCTCTGTCTCCAGCTGGCGGCTGGGTCTTGGCTAGCAGGATTACTAATGTCTACCAGAGTCACCGGGCTACTTTCCAAGTTACACTTCTGTGGTCCCAATGCAATTGATCACTTCTTCTGTGACTTTGCCCCATTGCTGGAGCTCGCCTGCAGTGACACCACGGTGCTTAGACTGGTTACTTTCATCATCTGCTTTCTGGATGTGGTCTTCCCCTTTCTGTTCACCTTGGTATCCTATATCTGCATCATAGTTGTGATCCTGAGGATCCCAGCCACCACGGGGAGGCAGAAGGCCTTCTCCACCTGCTCCTCTCACCTCAGCGTGGTCACTGTTTTCTATGGTACCCTCATCGTTGTCTATATGATACCCAGAACAGCCTCACTGAGGCAGCTCAATACAGTGCCATCCTTTTTCTACACCATCCTCACGCCCATGGCCAATCCACTCCTCTACAGCCTGCGGAACAGGCAAGTCAAGGGGGCTCTTGGAAATGCCCTCAGAAAGACTGTGGCCTGCATCGAGAGCTCCTACTAGTTGTGACCCACCAGGAATAAACAGGTTGTGGTTGTGTCAAGTGTGAACAACTCAGAAGTGCATATTTTGTGTACCAGGTATATCTTTAGAAGTGCAGAATCTGGGGACTGTTTGGGGAATGAGAAGTGGGAAAATTTGGGTCTTAAAGACATACAGGTCTGGTGTTGAAGAGTGTAAAAAACTTCCCTGGCTTTCTTCTTGCTTTAAAGTAACCACAATTGTGATCCTGCAAGTGGGAGCTGTCGAAATGCCACACCTGTCCAGGACTGGCAGAAAACTTTCTCTAAACATGCTGTTTTCTCTTCCGTTACCCAGCCAAGCTGAGGGGTGGGGGTCCTGTGTGTCTGGGATTCCTCAGGACATCTTCGTATTGACAGTGGGAAGGGGGAAGTTGAATCAAGCCCTTCCACTGGACATGTCTAAATCTGAGTAGATGAATCCCATCCCTCCTGTTCTCTGGGCTGTCTAGCAGAGGAGAACTGTGAAAGCTAGTCTGATAGGGCCAGCCCCTCTGGAAAAACAAAAAAAAGTATATCCTTCTTCAGAAGAAGGGTACCTGAGCTGGGTATCACCTTCCCAAATTTTTAACACAGAAATCATTACTTCCCACTTCTTTCCTTCTCCTATCTGACCCCCCCTCGAGGCACCCTCCCCCATTGAAATTACGTATTTGTTTCCCACTGGCTGACTTCGATATTGCAACCTGAGTCCTCCTGTTTTCTTCTTTCTTGCAAAAGAGAGCAAGGTCACGCTCATGGGGCATGACTGAGAACATCCACCCACAGCAGCGGGCTTTCCCCATTTCCTAAGCTGAGGCATGCGCACAAGATAGAAATGTCTCCATCATCCCTGATTTGCGCAAGGGCCTTCAGCCCTGACATACTCCCACAACACACTTATTCCTCCTCCACCCACAGACATAAATCCCTTCCCACTTCCAGGCTTTAATCATGGTTGCAAGAATTTGTGTCACTTGAAGAAGTGAGAAGTGAGAGTGAGTGAAGAAGTGAGAAGACGCATTGAGCTTCTTGGATCTTCTTGGTGCTTATGGCAACGTTCCTGGCTCCCTCCAGATTTGATGGACTTCCTGTCTATAACAAGGGCTTTCTGACAAGCTTTTATGAAATGTTTGTTTTTCTGTCATTCCTGTGTGTGGAAAGAGTAGACACAGAAAAGAAAGAAATACCCACCAAAACGGATGCTGAGTGAAATGCCAGTAAGAACCAGGTGAGGCATCCCTCTGGCTGTGGCTTCCTGGCAAGAAGTCTGTCCTGAGAAGGGGATCCAGCCTCTGCCACTCTGGAGTGGGGAATCAGCAGTGTCCATGCCACCTGGCAGAGACTGTCTGTCCAAGCACGGTTACTGTCTTGTCAGCTTTGAGCACGAGCTTGAAAATGCTTGGCTGCAGGGGTAGTGCCTGCGGGATTATCAGTGCTCCAAAAGAGCAGTCCTTCCAGGTCTTTCTTGAGCAAGAACGGGAGAGTCATTGCTGAGGATGGGCTTTGGAGCCATGTGTGCAGAGCACAATAGATGAGCAGCCCATCCCCTTAACTCCACTCAACCACTGCAGAAGGTCACAGTGACTGTGCTCTGGTTTTGATTCCCCTAAACCCTCTCTGCTAGGCAGGGGCTCAGCAGGGAAAAATCTATGGCACTGGGCAACACAATTGCCCCAGCTGTACCAACGTGAGGACACCATCCCTGCGTGTGGTCAAACCATCAGCCTTTGGGTTAACAGCTGAGCACGCTCACCCACCCTGCCACAGGGACCCCAGCCAGGGCTGTCCCTGGGCACTGCTTTGCTGTCAGGACAGACATCAGTGCTGAAGGAATGGGAAGGTCCCTGAGCCCAACGCCCATCCCCAGCCCCAGGGAGATGGAAGCCTGATGTTCACCTCACCTGCAGGGCTGCTGGGGAACAGAGGGGTGCAGGGGGAGGCCTGGTGCCTGGAGGAGGGGGTATAAGATTTCTGCCTCCATGTGCCCTCCACGGCATGCCCTAGGATGCCATTGGATCCTGGGGGCACATCAGTCCAGGGAGGGCATTTCCCTTACCCTGTTGCACTGCTGCTGCTGCAGAGTTGGGGACAGATGTGGCACAGACGGCTGTTGCCCTGGGTGGCAGAGGAGGCTCCTCTCCATTGCCCCATCCCGGAGTGGGCCAGAGTGTGGGAGCAGCACCTGCAGCAAGAGCCTCCTTCTGCCCCATTGCCCTGCAGAGACCTTGAAGGGGCAGCACTCTGCAGTGCAGCCCTGTGCCAGGATCAGGCCCCAGCAGAGAGGCAGTCCCAACTTGCCCCACATCACAAGGATTCAAGTGCTGTTTTCTACAGAGGGTCCCTGGGCACCCAGGGGAATACAGGACTTGTCATAGGCACATCACAGGAGGAGAGTGCCTCTCCTGCTGGCAGGTGTCACGGGGATGTAGCTCAGTAGCAGAGCACCTGCTTCGCATGTGGGAGGTCCTGGGTTCAATCCCCAGCATCTCCAGGGGTACTTTTGCCCTGACTCCCCAGCCTCAGGCAGGTGCAGGCTGGAGCTTGGGCACTGGTCCTCTCCAGGCCCTGTGGGCCTGCCCTGCCCACCCAGGGCTTGCCTGTGAGGTGAGGAGGGCTGTCTGTCCTGCCTCTGCTGAGCCCCCTCTTGGAGGAGAAGCAGGCAGCTGTGCTGGACCTGAGCTCAGGTCACTGCCCTGCACCACAGGCCCACCCCACCGCCCAGGGACAATGCTTGGCAGCAGAGTGTGGGGAGACCTCAGGGAGGGGAGAGGTGTGAGCAGCACACTAGGAATCATTTCTGGCTGTGCTGAGAGATGTGGTGTGAGGGTGCTGGTCCAGCACTTTTAGGACCAGGGCCACACTGCCCTGGTGGCTTTCCAGGGATAAGGGTCTGAGATTGTCCTGTCTCCAGCTGGAGATCCCATACCACATGGGAAGCACTCCTCTGTGCCAGCAGGTAGGGCTGTCTGAGTTGGACGAGCCTGGGCAGGGCTGTGGGACTCTCAGCTGGAGGAATGACATTTCTTATCCTGACGCTGTCTCCAGGTCCTTCTCCCTCCACCATCATCACTGGCTTAAGCAGAGCCTCAGCTCAGAGCACCTGCAACTGCTGAGGTCAAGCACAGCCCTGCAGAGGTGGGGCTGGTAGGGCCGGTGCCCACCTCTTGTTCCTGGGGTGTTTGGTGTCTCTGTTGATGCTGCACTGGTGGGATCAGGGAGGCACAGGCCTGTCCACAGCCGTGCACAGGCAGGAAGGGCCAGATGGTGCCTTGGCTGGTCCCCCAGCTAAAACACCCGCAACCAAAACAGAGTGTGAGACGTGGCCTTTCACTGCAGGGTGCTCAGCCCCCAGGAGCAGTGAGCCCAAACTAAGAGAAATAAGGCTGCTCTCCCGGGGGTTTTCCACAGCCATGCTCTGCCCAGTGTGGGGCAGCAGCGCTGAGAGTCGGGGGTCTCACTGTAACCCCCCCTCAGGTAGGTCCTCGGGAGCTACAAGAGCAACCACAGATCTGGGGCACAGTGACAATCCTGCTTTGCTGCAGAGAACAGACCCAGCCCACAGGGCCAGACTGTTCATGTCCAAGAATGCCAGGGCTGGAGCTTATCCCAGTGGGAGTTTTCCAGGGGATGTAGGCTGTGCTTGCAATGCCCATGTTGTCACCCATCACCGTGGGAGTCTCTCCCTGGGAACACTGCTCTCCCGTGGGGGCTGCCAGCAGGAACGCTCCAGGGTATGGAGAAGAGGGATGTGTGAGCCTGGGCTTCCTCCAGATACCCCCAGGGTCCCCCCAGGGGTGGAGGAGCTCCCAGCAGGGAATGGGGCAATGTGGAAGTGGGAGAGGATGTTGGTGACAGCCGCCTCCTGTCCTCTTCTCCTCTACAGCCAGATCCTGCTGTTGGCAGCAGTACTGAGCTGCAGCAACTCCCCATAGGGAGCCAACCCACCTTCCAGCCTGCAGCAGAGGAGCCTTTCAGGGAAGAGCTGGAGGGGTGTGGACACCCACCAGTGGGAGCAGGGAAGGCAGTCTAGGCTCCGGGTCCTGCCCAAGTATCAAACTCTTCTCCTCGCCTGGCTTCTCTGGGTTTCTCTGCCCATGGGTGCTAGGGCTGGCGAAAGCCCTGGCCAAGGGAGAGGGACCCTGGCTCAGCTCCCGGCACCACCTGTTTTAGGGGAGGGACACAAAATCTCCTCTGCCATGGAAACGTGCCCACATGAGCATCCTCCTGGATGGGTCCTTCTCCAACCCAGGGGCTAGACCACGGCTTTTGGCTGCAGCACACGTCTCATGGAGATCTCTTCTCCATCCCCCGGCCCTCCAACAGCGCTGAGGGAAAGGTGCCCCCATCCCCCCTGCTCCCATCCCTCCTGTACCTGCAGACAAGTACTGCCCCGACACAAATCCAAACTGACACCCCTGGCGAGGCAGCAGGAGGGCAGGGGTGGGGGCTGGAGGGGAGCAGGAGGAGGGGGTCCCAGGGCTGCCGTGGGGCCTTACAGCCCCTGCTCAGGAAGGAGGCAGCTCTGTGCCTGTGACAAGAGTGCTCGGGGGTCTGTGAGGGCCCAAGGCACCAGGAACAGCCCATGGAGACTGGGATCCTGGCAGAGCATGAGGAGAGGGAATTCCAGCCCCGTGCGTCCCAGAAAGTGGCTCTGCACCCTGTGCTGGGGCAGTGTGGAGCACAGCTGCCTCCTAACCTTTGTGGGAGGTAATCCATGGGCCATGATCCGCGCTGGGGCTGGCTGGGGTGTTCAGGGCACTGCGGCCACCTTAGGGCTCACTTCTGTGGGGCCACAGCCCAGGGCTTACCCTGACATGGCAGCTCTGTCATGGCCTCTGCACTGTGGGACCAGCGTGGCCCAGGCAGGGCCTGCGGGAAAGAGCAGCTGGAAACCCCAGTGTGAGGAAATGGGTGCTCCCACCGGGGTGCATCATGGCACCTATCAGAGAGCCATTTTGACTAGAAACTGCCTGTGGCCAGCAGGATGGAAATGTCTCTGTCAGCAGGATTATTCCCCAGGCACCAGGGGCTCTTGCAGCCCCACAGCCTGACCCCGAGCCTGCTGTCCCTGAGACACGCCCCTTCCCTACCACTGGGTCTTTGTTCTCTGCTCCCCTGATCAGCCTCAGGGAGATGACCCGACACCTGGGCAGGCAAGCAGCAGCTCCAGATCAAAGCCCCCAGAGACTTTTAATAAGAACAAATATGGATGCACAGTGTGAAAATGGGAATAAAAATAGAGGAAACTCCCAGCCATTTCTGCTGCCCGTGGTAAAGGAAGACGGTTCCCTGGTGCTCACAGCTCTCCCAGCTGCACAGGCCTCTCCTCCCTCCTGCCTGCACCCAGCTGCACAGCAGGGATGGGCTCTCCTGGCCTGGGGCTCAGGGACTGTTGGGCACCAAGCTCCACTGTCACAGCCTTTGTGTCCTCACGGGGATGTGCCAGAGACACCTCTTCAGCATCATCATAGCCCATGCTCCCCAGGGACAGGGACGAGGTGTCTCCTTCTGCTCCAGGGACCCCAGCACTTCTCCGGGAGCGCAGTCTGCCCCCTGCAAACAGCAAGGCAGGGCATTGCAGTTTGCCCCATGGGGTCTGTACATTACCTTCCTCCCCACTCCTCACCACATTCAGCTCCTTCTCCCACCCCAAGTCCCTCCAAGGACAACTCCTGGGTCAGGTTCCTCCTTCCCAGGAGCTTTGGGTGTCAGTATGGTAGCAACTTGGGTGGCACCAGGGATGGCACCCCAGGAAACGGCAGCGCTATCTTTCCCTCTCACCTCTGCATGAATCCCTGGGCCCCACTCCCTCCTCTGGTGCCCCGGGCATTTCCCAAGCTCCCTGCCCACGGGCAGCATCATCCCCAGGGTCAGAAACCTCCCTGGCATCATCATAGCCATCCACTGGGTCACCTCCGGGCAGGACAAGAACATCTGAAAGGAGAGGGGAGCTGGTGACAGTGAGAAGACACGTCCTGCAGAGCAGAGGATGGGAGGATGCACAGGGACACAGGGCTGACACACTGGTGTTGGCAGCACCACAGGAAGCCCCCATGTCCTCCCCATCTGTGATGGTGACACTCAGTGACACCTCTGTCCATCACATGGCTGCAGGGAGATCAACCCCTTCCTGCCTCCATTACCTGGTGCTGATCCCACACCTTCCTCCTCCTCGCTGTCCCCAGGGGAGGGCTGCAGCTGGGTCAGGGACTCCTCTGAATAGGAGCCTGGCGAGATGCACAGCGGGTGTTATGGAGCGAGCCCCATGGACCTGTCTCATGGTCAGCGCTGCTGGGGAAGGGGGACCCACAGAGCTGGGGCTGCATGGGGAGGAGGGCTGGGAATCTACCCTGCTCCCCCGAGACAAACACTGTCTCAAAGGTGCTCCCAGAGCTGCCCTAGCACAGCCCTTCCCTCACTCCTCGGGTGTCACATGGGGTGCAGGGGCAGGAAGAGAGGGGCTGTCCAGCTGGGATGGGCAAAGCTGGTTGGGAGGAAGCTCCTCTCCCGGGCCCAGAACCTGGATGCTCTCCCCACAGACCACACGGCCCCAGCGCTGCAGGGACCATGGGCTGGGAGGCTTCAGGGGATCAGCCCTGTGTTGGGGCCAGGGAAAAGGGTCCTGCAGATGGGCCTGCAGGGAAGACCCACACCCACCTGAGCGACCAAACCTTGCCTGCTTCTCCCACACCGGGCTGTAACCAATCTCCTCATACACGGCCTCGGGGAAGAGCTCCTGAGCCCTCCTGGAGCCTGGGGACAGAGGCAGGGCTGGCACAGGGACAGGCAGAGGGGCGATGGGACCCCACTGTGCGCCCCCAAACCCGTTCCTTTGGCCAGCCCAGGACTGGTCCGACAGCACAGCCCCACTGCGCTGTCCAGGCACGGCCGCCACATCCCCAGTGAGGGCAACATTGCTGTGGAGATTATCTGGGGCAGCATCACCCTCGCATCATCCTTTTGGAGACAGCGCTCATGCCCCTCTGGCCCCTGGGTCATTCCCTGCCTTGTCTGACCTTGGAGCAGCTCCCATGTTTCCTTGCCACCTGGAGATGCCCCTTATCTGCCCCATGGGCCTATAGCAGGGCCCCTGCCCTGCCAGGGAATGGGCGAGGATGGGCAGGGCTGGGCAGAGGGACAGCCTGGGGACCTGACACCATGGAGATGGACTCTACTGCCCCATGCTCCTCCTGCCATCTCCCTTGCCCCAGAGCCCCCTCCAGCACTACCCAGAGCACTGCCAGCCTTGGCCATCTCCACTCTGCCATTTCTCTCCTTGCCCCATCACTACCTCACCCCACCTCTGGGCTCTCTCCACCCCTTGCTGCTGGTGTCCCATGGCCAGGCAGTCAATGGGGTGGTGCATAGGACAGGTGGTAGCACACAGTCTCATCCCCCCAGCTCTGCCCGTGCCCCTCAGTGACACCCCGCAGCACCCCACAGCCCTTCCAGGAGGCATGGTCCCTGGGACTGCTATGGAAGGACCCACCTCTGCGCCCAGCCCTGGCGCTTAGCACTTGCCCAGCCAGGAGGGCCAGGAGCAGGCAGAGAAGGGCCCCCAGGATGATGCAGATGATGACGGGCACTGAGACTCTCCCACTGCTGGTCAAACGACCCCGGGTAGGATCTGCATGGGCAAGAACATGGAAGGGGCAACACCAGGCCTGGGAGAGGTGGGGCCAGCACCAGTCCTGACTCCCATCACTCAAGGCAGCAGAGGGTGGAGGACCCCATGGGTGGGTAATGGGGAAGCTTCCACCCTGCTGAGTAAATTACAGCCCTCCCCAACTCTCCCACCACCACCCCAGTGCCTCCTCCTGGGAGCTTCACACCCCAGCAAGGAGCCCCTTCCATCCAGCTGTGGGTCACAGCCTGGTGCTGGAGATACCCAGCCTCGGGCGGGAGGACGAGTTACCTGCTCGGGGTGGGGATGCTGCTGTCCTGGCTGGAGCTGCAGAGGAGGAAAAGGAGAGCTGGGCTGAGAGGACGGGTGTGCGAGTACTGGGGAGCCTCCTTCCCAACACGCCCTGGGTGTGTCTGGAGATGTCCCTGACACATCCCACCCAAATTGCCCCTCCAGTAGTGCTAGAAAGGGAGGCCGGGACAGGGCCCACAGCCTCTGCTCTGGGCGGCAGGCAGGATGGCACAGGCAGCCCAGGGGACAGCCCTGGGGCTGCAGGGCCCCACAGGCAGTGGCCTGAGGACACCCAGCTCCACAGAGGCTGCTCCCCACCTGGCGCCAGGCTCCTGCACTCTGCAGGAATGGTCTCGCTCCTGGGAGGTCAGGGGCCATGCCAGGACCAAGTGGGTGAACGGCCTTCTCTAGCTCCCTGCCAACACCTGAACAAGAGGTCCCCGTCCTGCCGCTCACCTGAACAGCGCACAGCAGCGTCTTCCTTATGCCGGCAAGCACCGCCATCCCCGGGCCGGGCCCAGCAGTCCTGCAGGGACAGCTCCGTCCCCCGGCACTCCACCTGCTCCAGCCAGATGGGGCCTTGCCCCATCCCAAATGCGGACTCATTCAGGGCAGACACCGCAGGGCCACAGCCCAGCTGCCTGCACACCACCTCGGCATCCTGCATGTCCCAGGAGTCATCGCACACCGTCCCCCAGGAGCCACGGTGCCAGACCTCCACTCTGCCTGAGCACCCATCCTCGCCTCCCACGGCACGAATCTTCTCCCTGTCTGGAGAAGGCAAAGACCTCCCATGGCACCCAGACAGCAGGCAGAGCCCTGCCAGACAAAAAGGGTACAACAGAGGAGCAGCTCAATACCTGTGCAACTCGTGGAGTTGGGGCATGGGGCCAATGGGGCCAGGGACATTCCTGGGCGTCGCCCTGAAAAAAGAAACCCTGTAGTGAAGGGGGCTGGTTCAGGGGATCATGCAGAACACAGCAAGGCTGAGCTCCACTTGTGCCTCCCTGTACCATCTTGGTCATGGCAGCATCTGAACCCCAGTCAGTCAGGGGACACGCGCAGGTCTAGGGGGACCCTGACTGCTCAGCCCCTAAAGGTCCCTAGTTCACAGAGCAGCAGCTGTGTTTCTATGGAGGGAAGACTCTTCTGAACCCCATCTGGTCTCTTCTGAGACCTCACCTGGAGATGCCTCTGCCCTCCCCAGGCACTGCTGGCAACCTGGGTGGCAACTGCTGCTGGAAGTGTGTGGCTGTGGTCACATTTGTGCCACCGGCAGGAGTAGGGTCTGACATGGAAAGAAAAGCCCCTCCAAGCACTTTTTCGCATTTGGCTGTGCCCAGCAGGGAGCAGGAGCTGCGGTGATACTGGTGCCCGAGTGGCTCAGAGTTACCGTTGCACGTGATGTGGATCTCGTCTTGCAGGTCTTCACATGACTGCGGGTCCCACGGAGTGGAGCGACACTGCCAGAAGGAGCTGGTTTTCTCCCCACACTGCACGTTATCCAGCCACGCAGGGCCAGAGAGCCTGCCATAGGGCAGCCGTGTTTCCAGGGATCCTCCATCCCCGCAGCCCAGCTCCTTGCATGCCAGCGACACCGTGTCGAGAGTCATCGAGTTGGAGCAAATGCTCCCCCATGTCCTGTTGTAGAAAACCTGCAGGCGCCCGGAGCAGCCGTCACTGTTCTCCAGCCTCAGGGCCACGAACTCTGGGAGGAAAGGCACCAAGGGGGAACAGGCTGTTCTGGGGCTGTGGGAGAGGGGACGCCTCTGCATTCCCCATGCCCTCAGCCAGGCAGGGGCATGGCCAGCACATCCGTCTTGCACCCAGGGGCAGAGAGAAGTCCTTGATGCACTGACACCCCTGCCCTTCCCGCTAACACTCAGGGACAGCTGAGCTCACCAGGGACCCCCAGTGGGACTGAGGGTGCCCGTGCATGGGTGACTGCAGCATGGGCTCAGGCAGGAGTTCAGAGGCAGCCAGGGACAGCCTTTGCTGTGCCAGGCTCTCCACACATCCCGGCCTCCCCAGGAACCAGGGTCCCACCACAGACCTGAGCAGATGACTCCTGCGTCCTCTTTGTGCCCGCAGTCGTGCTGCCCCCAGGGCCTGGCAGGGCAGTCCCAGAGAGCAGCTTCATCCCCAGAGCAGTTCACACCATCCAGCCAGATCTGCCCAGAGCCTTCCCCGAACCGAGCAGAGCCAGCCGCCTCCACTGCCCCTCCACAGCCCAGCTGGTGGCAAACGACGGCAGCATCAGACAGGTCCCAGCCATCGTCGCAGACGGTCCCCCAGCTGCCCTGGTAGTAGATCTCCACTCTCCCCGCGCAGCGCCCAGCCCCATTCACCAGCCGGACCTGCCGGCTCCCTGCAGTGGGGAGAAACCCCCGTTGCTGTCAAGGGCTGGCTGCCCACCCACCTCATCATCTGGGGGGCCTGTGCAGTGCCGCTCACCCCAGCAAATGACTCCCACGTCCTCCGCAACCCCTCCCTCCAGTGCACTCTCGGGCAGGGAGGTGTTGCATTGGGTCAGGTTGGTCTCATGCCCTGCGCACTGGACCCCTCGCAGCCCTACGGGGCCCATCCCTCGCTCAGGCTTTGGGGGGTTGTAGGCTGTCTCTGCCTGTCCGCACTGCAGCTGCCGGCACACCACGCTGGCCTCCCGCACGTCCCACTGGTCATCCAGGACTCTGCCCCACGTCCCACGCTGAAAGATCT
Organism: Platalea leucorodia; assembly: GCF_965183815.1. Lineage (NCBI taxonomy): Eukaryota > Metazoa > Chordata > Aves > Pelecaniformes > Threskiornithidae > Platalea > Platalea leucorodia. The sequence goes on along the minus strand of NW_028121334.1, from coordinate 26,350 downwards.
CCACTCGCCCGTCGCACCGGCTCCCTCCACCCACCAGCCGCAGGGATGTGGAGCTGGCCGAGCCTGGGGAGAGCAGAGATGCCACAGCCATTGATGGCACTGGGGAGCATGGCACCCTTCAGGGAGGAGGGCAAGGGGGAATTCTCCGACCAAACAGGACAAGATTGAGCCTTGTGTTCACAAGAAGCAAGGGCAGAGCCCTGGCCCACTCTGCAGCTCACACCCAGGTCTGCTGCTGCTGGGGGCACCCAGGCAGGTCCTGCCTGGGTGGTGGGAGGAGGCTCTGCAGGGCTCTCTGTGGGGATGGGATGGGGTTGTCTGCAGCTCGAGGGCTGGAGCAGAGCCCTGCAGCCCTGTCCTGGGCTCATCCCACAGCAGAAAAACACAGGAGCCGAGGCCTGCCAGTGGCACCAGGGCCTAAGCCGCTGCCCTGGGGGCAGATGCCTGCCTCCGTTCAGTCCCCTGCTCTCCCACAGCAGAGCAGTCACTCTGAGCAGGCAAAGCCCTCCAGAAGGCTCCTGGGGAAGCAAGGGTTTCTCCAGGGAGAAATTCAGCCTGGTACTGCCATGGGACCCATGCTTCGGGTGGCCGTGTTGCACACAAAGGGCAAATGGAGTTAATGCAGCATTTTCCCAGCACTCACCAGAGCAAATGACAGCGGCGTTGTTCCCATGGGAGCACGGTGAGGCCCCCAGGGTGATCACTGGGCACTGTCCCAGGTGGGCTTCAGTCCCGTCACAGTGGAATGAGTCTCTCCAGACCGGGCCAGTCTCTCTCCCAAAATGTTCTCCTCCAGGAATGGACTCAGCAAACCCGCAGTTGAGTTGACGACAGAGAACGTGGGCATCCGAGAGATCCCAGCGGGAGGCACAGAGGGTCCCCCAGGTCCCCAGCACCTGCACTTCCACCCTCCCTGCACACGCCGTGCTGCCGTTCACCAGCCTGAACCCTGTGTACTCTGGGGACAGAGAAGGAGGACTGAGGGTGGATTGGTGCTCTTGTACCCTCAGTAGCTGGCGCAGAGGCCAGAGGGACAGCATGCCTTTCTTCTCTTGCACTATTTTCATGCTGCAGACAACCCATCACCCCTCCTGTCCTCACACCTGGCCCAGCACGGTCCTTGCTCTGTTCCCCGACCCCCGGCACAGCTCAGGTGTTCAACACCCCACCCTGAGTCCTTACGTGTACAGGTGACAACAGCGCTGTTCGCATGGGTGCAAGGCTGGTCCCTGGGGGAGCCCCTGGGGCAGGAGGCGAGGAGGGATTCATTCCCCACACACTGCAGCTCTCCATCCCACATGGGACTCATCCCTTCTCCAACGAGAGCTGCCCCAGCCACAGGCAGGGCCATGCCGCACTGCAACTCCCTGCAGACCACGTCAGCAGCTTTGGGACCAAAGTGGGAGTCACAGACAGTTTTCCACTGTTCCCCGTCATGGATCTCCACACGTCCTGAGCAGTGGCTCTTCCCTTCTACCAGCCGGACAAATCCTGGAAGAAACAAAGCAACTGAGAACTCTCTGGCAGTTCCCACAACACCTCCAAGCAAGCCCTGACCAAATGACCCATTACACATCCCAGGGGAAGCTGTTGGGGAAGTGTTGGTGACACAAACACATCCAGGCCCCCCTGCACCTCTTCTCTACACCATCACAGCAGTCAAGGCTATGTGTCTATCCCAGACCCGCAGCAGACCCTGCCAACCATGTTAATGCCTTTGGGACCAAAGTGTGAGTCACAGTTTTCCAAGGGTCCCCGTCATGGGTCGCTATACGTCCTTAGAAGGGGCTATTCCTTCTGACCAGCCAGCAAGATCCCTCAGCAACCAAAGACCCCTGAGAGTTCCCACAGCCCCCTGGCATGCCCCTGACCACGTCCCACCTGATCTCCAAGGTGGTCAAAGGCAAATAGCCCCATGACCACCCCAGCTGCTCTCACAGGGTGCTGATGGCACAAAGAGAGCAAGGCCTGCCTGCCGCTCCTCAGAAATCAGCCCAGCCCTTGTGGGCTTGCTTCCCTCCCAAACCCACTGCCACAGGCACTGCTCAGACAAACTGCTGCTACCCCACAGACCTTGGGCTGCCCGGCACTGGCCCCTGGGCACTGCAGCACCCAGAGCGCTTGGGGTCCAGGGAAATGAGCCCAGACACTCTTGGCTGCTGCAGCTCGCTCTGCCCCACTGAGCTCAGGGCCAGGCATGAGGAACCTCTTGGTGCCACCAGAAACATGCCCTGTTCCCAGGGGGGTCTTGGGCTGTTGGGGCACTGCTGTTAGATGGGACATGTCACAGGGCACAAGTGTAGTGAGGCTGAACCTGCGGTCGGTGTCTGTGCCAGACCCCTGCTCCGGCGCCTGCTGGGGAAAAAGGTCCTCAGTCATGGCCAGAGCGCACTGCTGGATGCTCATGTCCCTGGCCAACAGCCAGGCAGAGGGCAGGAGAGTGGACAGAAGAGCAGCCCTGGGCTTACACAAGCTCCCAGTGCAAGGGCAGGCACAGAGGAGAGCCAGTCAATGCTGGCAAATCCAGAAGTGCAAGGCGGCCAGGGGCTGGGACAGACATAAGAGGCTGGGCAGCAGGTCAGCACTCCTGGATGGGACCGTGTCCCCATGGGCAGGCTCTCATGGGGTGACCCTGGGAGAGGAATGAGGTGCCACATGCCACCCTGCTCCAAAGGCCAGGCCAAGCGCTCCTCCTCTCTGAGCAACCCCTTTGCTTCAGCCAAGGGACTTGTGCCTGCCAGGGAGCACAACCCCAAAGCAGCTACCATCCCATGCCCTTCCCTGGTACTGTGGGTGGCCACATGAGTCACTCTTGGTGCCCCTGGCATGGGGGGACCTGGCCCCTGGCACTGCCAGGCAGGTCCTGGGTGAATATGAGGAGAAAGATGGGAATCAACAGACAGTGCAGGGCAGGGTAGGGGATTCATCTGAGCCAGCTCAGGGGCCACGCAGAGTGTGGGCACCCTTGGGCAGGTTCCCACTGGGCTTTCCTGAGGGGGTGGGGACACCAACAATGACAGTCCCAGCTCGGCAGTGTGACTGGCCACATTGGGCAATGCTCTGGTGCCCACTTGTTACTCCCTGAGGGCACAGCCAGGTTTCTTTCCCCATCCCAGCCCCAGAGGTGGGGAATAGGCTGTCCCCTTACCTGAACACATCACTCCAGCATCCATGCTATGAATACATGCATGTTCACCCCATCCTCCGTGTGGGCAGTCAGAGAGGGCGGATTCGGTGCCATTACAGCCAACATCATCCATCCAAATGGGGCCAGATCCTGGCCCAAAGTGTCCATACTGAGGAGCTCCGACAGCAGACCCACAGTCCAGCTGCTTGCAAACCACTGCCGCATCGTTCATGTCCCAGTAGCGACCACACACTGTCCCCCACTGGCCCTGTTGTTTCACTTCCACTCTCCCAGCACAGTGTTTGCCTCCATCGACCAGCCTCACCTCCACAGCACCTTCAAACACTGACATAGGATGAGTCAGGACAGTGCCGAGCCCCAGCACTGTGGGTCTGGGGGAACCCCTGCCCGGGTGGAGTCAGAGGTGCCAGGGTGGGAGCCCACTCCCCTCCAGGATGTCCCCAGGGTACTGCAGGGGTCCCTTCTATCCCCATGGGCTGTGCAAGGCTGGGGATGCCCAGCTCCGGTCCTGCTGGGTCATTTGTGGCCCCACAGACTTTGGCACCTCCTTCTACCACAACGGCCCCCTGCAACCTGCCCCAGGCCCACACCCACTCAGGGCACCACCCCTCCCCAGACAGCACCCTGAGAAGAGACCTGCCCCCACCAGGGCTCCCCCAAGCACACACTGCTGCTTCTCCCCAGGGCCCCGAGATCCCCTGCACCACAGCCTGCCCTGGGCATCTCCCAGCTCATCCTCCACCCACAGTCCTTTCTGTGTCCCCTCTGGTGCAACATGATGATCCCAGTGAGCCCTCCCAACCCATGCCCCCTCCTTGTCCTTGGGCATCAGCCCAGCCCTGCCCTTGTCTAGGATCCCCCAGGAAGGTCACCTCTCTGCCAGCCCGTGGGAACAGACACCCCAGGTCCCTTGTCTCCACAGGCACAACCTGCCCCTGCCCAGGCTGGAGCTCACCCCAGAGCTCAACACCCCACCCTGAGTCCTTACGTGTGCAGGTGACAACAGCGCTGTTCGTGTGGGTGCAGGGCTGGTCCCTGGGAGACCCCCTGGGGCAGGAGGCGAGGAGGGATTCATTCCCCACACACTGCAGCTCTCCATCCCACATGGGACTCATCCCTTCTCCAACGAGAGCTGCCCCAGCCACAGGCAGGGCCATGCCGCACTGCAACTCCCTGCAGACCACGTCAGCAGCTTTGGGACCAAAGTGGGAGTCACAGACAGTTTTCCACTGGTGCCCGTCATGGATCTCCACACGTCCTGAGCAGCGGCTCTTCCCTTCCACCAGCCGGACAAATCCTGGCAAAAACCAAAATAACTGGGAGTTCCCAGTGGCAGTGGCCAGTGGTTCCCACGTGGCAGATACATGGCCACATCCTGCAACACCTCCAAGCAAGCCGTGACCAAATGACCCATTGCACATCCCAGGGGAAGCTGTTGGGGGAGTGTTGGTGACACAAACACATCCAGACCCCCCTGCACCCCTTCTCTACACCATCACGGCTCTAGAGGGTACGTGTCTGTCACAGCACCAGGCACCCCTCAGACAACCTGCTGCTGCACAAGGCACCCTGTGCTGCCTGGCATGGTCCCCCCAGCACTGCAGCGGTGCGACCAGTTTGGGTCAGGTAGAACTGGTCTAGATGATAATGACTGCTGCAGCCTGTTCAGCCCCTGCAGAGCCTGGGACCAGGCAGGACCATCACCTTGATGCAGCCAGAAATGCACCCCTCTCCCAGGGGAGTTCTGGGGTGTTGGGAGGTTCCTGTGAGGGGCAGATGTCACAGAGCACAGCAATGGTGCAGCTTTTACCATGGCTGCTGCCTGTCCAGACCCCTCCAATGCCTGCTTGGAGGGGGTGTCCTCAGCCAGGCACACAGTGCTCTGCCCAGAGGTGCACAGGTCCCAGGCCAACGTCCAGGCAGAGGGACAGGAGACCCGCATGCCCCCCTGGGCTCATGCTGGCTCAGAGGGTAACAGCAGGCACAGATGACAGTCAGTAAATGATGCCATAGCCTCTGTTTCATGGGGCAGTGTGGGGAACCATGGGCAGGCAGGAGAGGCTGGGCAGCAGGTCAGTGCTGCCTGCATGGGGCCGTGCCCCTGTGGGGCTGTCACAGCCCCAGGCACCTCCCAGTACGAGCCTGTGCATGCCGTGATGCAGAAGGGAGCAGCCAGGGTCAAGCAGCTGCCAAGCTCCTAAGCCTCGCAGTGCTCGACCACACAGACGAGCCCCGGGGACAGGCAGCGAAGGGCTGTGTGCCACCCTGCTCCTCTCCCAGGGCCCAGCACTCATGCTCTCCAAAAAGCCCTTTTGATTCAGTTGAGGTACTCATGCCTGTCAAGGGGAATGACCTGGGGACCAGCCATCTCATGCCGTTCCTCCAAGGTGTGGAGCGCCAAGCAAGTCCCCCCTGGTTTCTCCAGCTCAGGGACCCTCAGCATTGTTGGCTGGGAACTGGCGGAGTGGGTAGAGACCAGTGGAGATCAGTGGACACCCCGGGGCAGGGATGGAGGATTCATCTGCAGCCCAAGACACTGACTGAAGAGGGGCTGAGACACTGTGGCAGGGTCAGTTCACCCTGCGGTAGGCTCCCTCTGGGCTTTTCCCAGGGACTGGGAACACCAGCAATGACAGTCCCAGCTTGGCAGTGTGACCAGCCACATTGGGCAATTCTCTGGTGCCCACTTGTTACTCCCTGAGGGCACAGCCAAGGTCCCTTCCCCCGTCACATTCCTAAAGGTGAAGAACAGGCTGTTCCCTTACCTGAACACATCACTCCAGCGTCCAGCTGATGAATGCAGTTATTTTCACCCCATCCTCTGTGTGGGCAGTCAGAGAGGGCAGATTCAGTGCCATTACAGCCAACAGCATCCATCCAAATGGGGCCAGATCCTTGCCCAAAGTGTCCATACTGAGGAGCTCCAACAGCAGACCCACAGTCCAGCTGCTTACAAACCACTGCCGCATCGTTCATGCTCCAGTAGCGACCACACACGGTCCCCCACTGGCCCTCGTGTCTCACCTCCACTCTCCCAGCACAGCGCCTGCCACCATTCACCAGCCTCACCTCCGCAGCACCTTCAAACACAAAATGGGACCAGTCAGGCACAGCACCAAGCCCCAGCACTGCAGGTCTGGGGGAAGCCCCTGCCCAGGCCATGTCAGAGGTGCCAGGGTGGGAGCCCTCTCCCCTCCAGGCTGTCCCCAGGGCAGTGTGGGGGTCCCATCTATCCCCATGGGCTGTGCAAGGCTGGTTGTGTGCATCTCTGGCCCTGCTGGGTCATTCGCCTTCCCACCACACAAGGCACCTTTTCCCACCCCAATGGCCACCTGCCCCCTGCCCACACACACCTGCACACTGTGCCCAGCCCCGCACAGGGCACCCTCTCTTCCCCAGCCCAGCACCCCCTCGACAGCCCCGTGTACCCAGGCCTGCAGCTTCCCATGCAAACCGCCTGTCCTGGCACCATCCATACCCACCCCCACCCCCCCAGGGCTTTCTGTGTTCCCACCAAGACGATTCTGATGATGCCCCCACCCTCATCCCATCCTCGCCCCTGGTGTCAGCCCAGCCTCTGCACTGGGCCAGGCCGCCCAGGAAGGATGTCTCTTTATGCAGATGCCCCCATCCCCTTCTCTCTGCGGGGCACAAACTGCCCTCATGGGGTCAGGGCTCCCCTGGAACAAGGGGGCAGTCAGCAGCACACAAACCCTCCGGGGTACCCCAGAGGCTGGCAGTGCCCTGGGCATCTCTGGGTGCTGCTGTCACCAGCTAGGCCACCACCGCCTCCAGAGGCACAGTGCTGGGCAACAGGGGGTCTCAAAAGGGTACCCCAGGACAGGCTGTCTATGAATCCAGCCAGGCACAGGCTGCCTTCAACACTGGACCCCTGGAAAGGAGGGACTCTCCCACCCAGACAGGCAGGCACAGGGTCCATGGACTTGAGCACCTTCTGACCCTCATCTCAGTAGCACCTGCAAAGCAACCCCATTCCCAGACCGGTCCCGATGACCATGCGGGTACCCGCTGGCCCTGGGCTGTGGGACAATGGAACTGGCACTTACCTCTGCACAGCTGTACCCAGAGGAGCAGCCACAGCATCTGAGGGGACAGGAGTCCCTCTGTGCCCATCCGGAGCCTCCTGCCCTGCCAGCACATCCCTGCCGCGCCACACTCCCTGCCACAGCTCTTGGGGACTCATGGGGACAATGATGATGGGAGGGCAATATATCTCTGCAGATCCCAGCCCAGCTACAGGACGAGCCAATCAAAGCAGCAGGACCTTTTTAGACATTATCGGGAGCTATCTCCCCTCCGACACAGCCCAGCCCTCCAATGAACTTCTCCAGTGCCATTCATGACCATATATGAGAGACGGCTCTGCTGCAGGTGTCACGTCACTGTGGTGGGGGGCTGTCACAGGACAGGGCCAGTTGTGGGGGGGGAAATGGGTTTTTCATCCCTTGAACCCTGCTGTGTTGACCAGGAGCGCTGAGCATCTCCTATGCCAGGCACATCCAAGAGCCCAAGGTGAGAGTGTCCAGCCGCCCCCATGCCATGGGAACCACAGGGCTGGGACTGCACCGGAGGCTGTGTCAGGAAGGGAAGGAAGGAGCCCCTGACCCTGCTACAGACCCTGCTGTGCTGGGAGCAGCAGCTGGGAAAGGGCCTTAGCCCAGGCCAGAGCCCCATCCCAGGAGGGCTGGCTCACCCATCCTTCCCTGCACAGCCCCATGGAAGGTCCCTCATGTCCCTGCCCTGGCAGCAGACCCACAGCCCAGAGGCTCAGACATTTCCCTGACTCTCAGCCTGTCACCAAGGGGCCGTTATTCCCCGCAGGCGGATCAGGAGCTCCAGCCTGCAGGTGCACAAACCACAGCCCCCGTGGCCTCGCAGCGCTCGCCGCGCTCCCCGCGCAGCGCCTGGGCAGGAAGTCTGTGGTTTCCTCCTGGCACCGTGCCCAGGCACATCCCGGCGGTGCCCCAGAGCCACCCCCACCCCGACTGCTCCAGCCAGGGCTGCAGGGGCTGCTCCTTCGGCCTCAAAGACAAGGGGCCGGGCAGCTCCCGTCCCTCGTGATGCCCTTGGGACAGCACACGGCTTCTGCACCGAGCCCCACAGCCATGGGGTGCCATTGGTGATGTGACCACTGCCACCCCCCTACTGCCACCTCTGTGTGCTCATGGGTTATACTGACGGTGACCTCACACCCTCCTCCTGCCAACGTTGTGTGTGCATGAGTTACACTGTCACACGTGTGTGCGGTGTATGGCCTTCTGCTGATGATGTTTCTTTCAAAAAGTCGTATTTGGGCGTGGTCTAAATATTATTTTGGTGCCATCAGAAGCATCTGCATGAGCTATGTGCCAGCTCCTGGCCTATCAGCTACTCAGGCACCAGTGACATTGCAAGTTCATACACAGCCCCTGGCCTATCTGCTACTCAGCCACAGATGATGTCATAGCATCTACCTCTGATATTGGCCTGCTCCTGGCCTACCGGCTATTTGGGCACCAATGACCTCAAAACAGCCTACAGAAACTGTGGGCCTGCTCCTGCCCTGTCAGCTACTCAGGCACCAGTGACATTAGAAGCACCTACACATGCCATGGGCCTCCTCCAGGCCTGTGAGCTACTCAGTCATGAGGGGTCTCATGAGCACAGACACAAGCCATGGGCCTGCTCCTGCCCTATCAGCTACTCAGGCACCAGTGACCTGACCACCACATACCCACCTACTTGCTATCTACTTGCCTATGGCATACGAAGGCACAAGTGACCTCACAAGCTCCGACACAAGCCACGTGCATGCTGTTGGCCTATCAGCTACTCAGGCATCAGTAATGTCACAACCACTTACACAAGCCACGTGCCAGCTCTCAGCCTATCATCTACTCAAGCACATACCAACCTATTTGCTATGTGCTGACATGGTGGAGTGACCTCATGTGGCAGCCCCCACCCAGTCACTTGCTCACTCCCCATCAACAGGATGGAGGAGGGAACGGGAAGGACAAAAGCAAGAAAACACATCTCATGGTTCGAGATAAAGACAGTTTAATATGTGGAGGAGTAATCACTCACAGCAGGAGATCGATGCCCGGCCAGTCTCTGAGTAAAGGATACTTTGGAGAACACACCCTCCTCCCCAGTTTTATTGCTTCCCATGACATCATATGGCATGGAATATCGACTTGGTCAGTTGGGGTCAGCTATCCTGGCTTTGTCCCCTCCCAGCCTCTTGCCACAGCCAGCCTCCTCGCTGTTGAGGCAGAGCAAGAAACAGAGAAGGCCTTGATGCTGTGCAAGCACTGCTCAGCAATAGCTACAATGTCGGCTTGCTGTCAAAGCTGTTTTGGCCACCAGGGCAAAGCACAGCACCATAGGGGCTGCTAAGAAGAAAATTAACTTCATCCCAGCTGGACCCAGTACAATCTCCACCCCTTATTCCATACCGTGTGCATCCCACTCAGGTCCTACAGTATTCAACACATTTCCATCCACCACCACCACTCCCTTCCCCATCCTTTGACATGACATAGACACAGCGTACTGGGTTTGCCTGGTCTGGCTCAGGTGGACCTGGACAAGTCCCAGCACACTCCTGACTTCTCCCCTCACTCAGTCAGCCAGAGCTTTTTGAAACATTCAATCAGGTTATCAACCTCAGGACAAGGAATCACATGTATCACGAGCCCACATCCCACAGTGGTCTTACAGCTAGCTGTCAGATCCCTCACAACCCTGGGGAAAGGGAGCTCCCCACCAGCACCCTTCCCCTCTCTTTGGCACCTCAAAATCCAGTTTGCTGTTCATGGGCTCATTGGCTAGTTCCTCTTGTTCACATGGTCTTTGCTCAGATCCTCTGTGGGTCTTCTCCATATGGTCCCCATGCACATATTCTTCTGAAGTTGGCATTTTGTCCTGGTTTTTCATGTTCGCAGACAGCATTGCCCATGTCTTGCAGCAGAGAGAAAAGCTGAGAGTCTTCCCCCGTTCACCCTGCATGGCCATCCTGCTGGGCTGGGCTGGGCTGGGATGCGGGAGCCTCCTCGGCTGGTTCACAGGACTGGGCTCTTCTTTGTATGCTGACAGGATTTGGGCCAAGGGCCCCTTGGTGGCCTCCTGGGAGGGGGCCATAGCCCTCGGGCATGTTACAGCTTGGCTGTGTCCTCCCCACCCTCTTGAGGTTCCCCCCACCCCAGACATGTCTGGGCTGCTTCTGCAGCCTGGTAAAGTGGGGGACCCCGACCCACCCTTGTACTTTGCTTTCTGTTCACATTTAAACTCTGATTATTCATTCCAGTAGCTCTTATTAAAGCAGGTTTTATCCATTTATATGTTTATAGAAGTATATGTATTTAAAAATTGTATCTAATCATAAATAAATAAAAATATAGTTATACTTATTTGTACACTCAGTTTTCGATATCTTTCTAAAAATGTGTCTGTTGTACAGACATGTGCATATTTTTTCTATCTGAGCACTTCCTTGTCCAAAGGAGGCAGGCAGCCAATCAAAGGGCTGCATGGGAACACATGGGTCTGATGGTGTCAAAGAAATGGCTGCCAGCCAACCACAGTGCAGTATGAGATCACGTGGGGAATGAGGCTGTCACAAGTGGTGGCCTCCCTGTACGTAATGACAGGGGCGGTGGTGCCTGTGCTCCTGGCGTGTTCCAGGGCCATGACCCAAACGAGCACAAGGAAGGCTCGTGGTGAGGTAAAACTGCTCCTTTGAACCGCTGTCAGAGAACGGGTCACTGCGGTGTCAGAGCTTCAGTGTCTGCGCCTGACGTGAGAACTTTCCCGCCTCCCTGTGCTTCCAGGCTGCACACCCCTTCTCCAAAAATCCGCTGCGGGACCCTCCTGGGTCTCGTGGGAAAATGTGCACGACTGTGCTGAGGATCCCCTGGGAGCAGGGACAGCACAAAGCCTTTTCCACGTGCCTCCTCCCCTGGCCGTGGTCTCCCTCTTTATCAGCACCTGAAGGCCCCCTCCATCTCCTCCCCATCCCTGGGTCTGGTGATGGCAGCTCTGTACTCAGTGGTGCCTCCAGCAGTGACCCCCTCATCTACAGCATGAGGAACCAGGAGCTCAAGGGTGGAATTAGGATTACATGGAAGTTTCTGCAATAGTGATCAACTCTCCATCTCTCTCTGCAAACAACTCCCAGGATATCCCATCCAAAACTGCTGCTTTGGTGTATTATCATTATTGTTACCAATACCATTATCATTACCTTTCCCATTGTTCTTACTTGTGGTTATTGTGTTCCTAGAGAAATGTTTGGATTTGTCTCGCTTCTCCAGAGGCATGAACCTGCTCTGTCTCACCTGGAGCCTGGGTAAGAGTGTGTCTAACACCGGGGCAGAGCTGACTGCCCCATAGCCTCTCTGTAATAAAACGGGATCTCCCCCGTGCAGTGGGGAGATGAGCAGCAGCCATCCCCATCCAGCTGGAGCTGCTCCACACCCTGAGCAGCAAGGCCAGTGTGGAGTCGCCCTGTGACCCCAGGCACCACAGCCAAATCACCCTGCAGAGCAGCATCGCCAGCTCGGGGCCCTGCAGGGGTGGTGGGGAGGGGGTGAGGAGCGGCCAGGTGGATGAGAGAAAGGTTAGGGAGAGATCAGAACAGAGATGACCTGGGCTGGAAATTGCCTCGGAGACAAAAACACCAGCGTTTGCCTAATCCAAGACAATGCCCAGGGTGTGGGTCCCCTAAAGCATGGTCATGGTGCAGAGCCAGAAGTCCTTGCTGTCCGGGAGCTCCACCAGGCCTGGGAAGTGGATGAAGAAGGACTGGTGCTCATGACTGCGCATCCCTTTGTGCCATCGCCCCTCCTCAAGGGTGGCATCGAAAGGGAGGCTGGGACCCTGCGTGAGGGCTTGCACTGAAGGAAGCATGACTCAGCCCAGAGTTCCCCTCAGTCCCTAGCCAGGCAGGGCTGTCACCCCAGTCAGTGCAATTGCTCCGGGGACCCAAGAGACATGCTGGGTTGGGAGATGCAGGGCAGCCAGCATTGACCGCAGCACTCCCAGTAGCCTCTCTGTAGCCAGAGCAGCTCTCCACAGCTGGGAGGAGATGCGCTGCTGCTTTCTCCATGGTCAGGGCTCTTTGGCGGCTGTAGCCACTGGCACTGCCTGCTGGGAAGCCCAGACCTAGTTCTGAGCCCCAGCGCCCTGCACCACAGCTCTTAGTACCTCCCCTCCCGTGCCACCATCCTCTCTCAGAAGCACCACCAAGTGCATTACTCCCTGAGCAGGTATGCAGAGGAGCTGCTGGAGGTCTTCTCTGCTCCCCCATTCGGCCCCCAGCTCTGCCTCAGTGTCAGCCCACAGGCACTGCCACATTCCCTCCCGGTTAGGTGCTGGGTGTCTCCACATGCCCTCCTCTGAGCCCATGCAGGGATCCCCAGGGTGTCTCTCTCCTTGGACCTGTCCACCAATGCCTGGCGGTGCAGTCGCAGGGGATCCCGGTGTTGCCACACTTGGAGAGAAGGTTGTGATTGTCCTTGGTCAGAGTAGGCATCCGGATCTGTCTAGCAGTCAGGAGGGAACGAGGAGGACAAGAGACAATGAGGACAAGAAGCAGGAGGGGGATTTTCAAATGAGGTTTAAGGAAAAAAGCCCACACCTTTATAGTTGCTTCGTGTTGGGTCTGGGGCCCAGAGATTTTCAAAACTCAAGTGGAGAAAACACTGACCAGCCTGATCTAAGGGACAAGCTCTCCCTGCTCAGAGCAGATTGTGGCACTAGAGAACTCCATTGGTTCCTTCTGACTGTTCTTCATGGTATCTGTGGAGACTGCCTAGTCTAGTCTAGACTAGGGCACCTCCTGGGGTTGCCCAATACAGGGTGCAGCTGGGTTTGGAATATCTCCATGGATAGAGGCTCCACAACCTCTCTGGACAATCTCTTCCAGTGATCCACCACCCTCACAGGAGAAAAGTGTTTTCTTGTGTTGAGACGGAAGCTCCTGTGCTTCCGTTTCTACCCATTGCCTGTCACTGGGCACCACGGAGAAAAGTCTGGCTCCCTCTTCTTCATTCTCTCCCATCAGGTGTTGATATACATTGATAAGATCCCCATGAGCTTTCCCTTCTCCAGGCTAAAAAGTCCCAGCATTCTCAGCTTCTCCTCCTGAGGGATTCTTGTGTGCCTTCATCATCTTTGTGGCCCTTTGCTGGACTCGCTCCAGTAAGTTAATGTGTCTCTTTTACTGGACAGCCCAGCACTGGAGGTAGTGCTCCAGATGTGGCCTGCCCAGCGCTGACTAGAGGGGCAGGATCACCTCTCTTGACCTGCTGGCAAACCTCTCCTGAATGCGGCCCAGGAGGCTGTCGGCCTGCTTTGCCACACAGCCACACTGCTGGCTCGTAGTCAGCTGGTTGTCCACCAGGACCCCCTGATCCTTCTCTAGAAACCTGCTTTCCAGCCAGCCGTCCCCCAGCCTGTCCTGGTCCATGGGGTCCTTCCTGCCCAGGGGCAGGACTCTGTGTTTCCCTTTGGTGAACTTCATGAGGTTCCTCTCTGCCCAGTTCTCCAGCCTGCCCAGGTCCTTCTGAGCAGCAGTGCAACCAGCTGGTGTATCAGCCACTCCTCCCAAGTTTAGATCATCCACAAACTTGCTCAGGATGCCCTTGCTCCCATCCTCCAGGACTGTAATGAAAGGCTGAACAAAATGGGACCCAGTATCAACCCTTGGGCTACCCCACTGGTGATTATCCTCCAGCTGGACTTTGTGCCACTGGACACAAGCCTCTGGGACTCAGTCAGTTTTCAGTCCCTCTCATTTTCCACTTAGCCAGTCCATACTCGCTCAGCTTGTCTATAGGAATAGAATGGGAGACAGGCTGACAGCTCCCTGCATCCTCTTTCTTGCTCTGCTTCAAGATAAGGTTTCCATTTGCTTTCTTCCCGTCCTCAGGAACCTCACCAAATCCCCTTGACCTTTCAAACATGATTTCAAGGGGCCTTACAAGGACATCAGCCATCTTCCTCAGCACTCATGAGTGCATCCCCTCAGGTCCCACGGACTTATGCATGTGCAGTTTGTTTCAATGTTCCCTAAGCTGAGACTCCTGCACCAAGGGTAAGTCTTCCTTGCTCCTTGCCTCTGGTCTTGGGGGCCTGCAATTCCTGAAGGTTGGTCTTACCAGTAAACGCAGAGAGGAAGAAGGCATGGAGTACCTTGGCCTCTTCTGTGTTCTCTGTCACCAGGGTCCCACCCCATCTAGCAGCAGGCCCACATTTTCCTGAGCCTTCCTTTTGCTGCTGGCATCGTTGTTAAATCCTTTCTTGATGCCCTTCATGTCCAGATGGAATCACCAGATTGAGATCGAGATGGGCTTTGGCTTTCCTAACACCCTCTCTGAATGCTCGGGAGGTTCTTGGTGCCCTCCAGAAACCTCCTGAGTGTCTTGTGCCCTGCTGTGCTGCCCCTCCAGCAGATGTCCAGCTGGGTAATGTCCCCCACGAGGACCAGGGCCTGCAAATGAGAAGCTGCTTCTACTTGTCTGAAGAAGGCCTCATCTGTTGCTTCTTCCTAATACAGCTGGTCCACAGCAGACACCAACTACAACATTACCCATGGTAATGTTGCTCTGCCCACTAATCCTGATCCATCGTCTCTCACCCGGCTCCTCACCTGTCACTACCAGAGCTCCATGCTTTCCTTCTGCTCACCCACAGACAGGGCACCTTCCCCTCCTCACTGACCTGCCCCATCCTTCCTAAAGAGGCAGCTTCCATCCATGGCCACGCTCCAGTGCTGTGAGCTATCTGACCATGTCTCTGATACCCAAGTGAGATTACAGCTCAAGAACTGCCCACAGACTCCTAATTCCTCCTGTTTGCTCCCCAAGCCGTCTGCATTCCTGTGCAGGCCCATCGGAGGTGTCCCCAGCCATGCTGATTCCCCACTGAGACAGGGCTACTTGACAGGTGCCCACAAACAGCCCTGGTTGTACCCTTTGCTTCACCTCCAACCTTCCTATTCCCTGTGTCCCCCCTCCCAGGTTCTTCCCTTTGGTCATCCTCAATCCCTCTCATTCAAGAAGCCCACCCCTGATTTCCCGTTACCCGCTGGCCCTGGCTTTGCTTGCCTGTTGCCCTCCTTTGGTGTTTCTGGGCTGCCAGCACTGGGAATTCTTACCTTGGTCAGCAAGGCCGTTAAACTACTACCTCCTTTTCTTATCCATCATGGCCTTCAATTCCTCATGCTGTCATCTTGTTGGAGGCACCACAGGACCGGGTGAGCCACCTACACGCACACGTGAACAGGTGATACAAGGAAGCTTCAGTTCATGGGGACCCTGGGAAACTCTGGGATTTGGCCAACAGAAAGCTCATCAAGTTTGACAAGGAGAAGTGGCCAGTCCTGCATCAGAATAACTGCATTTATCAGGGCAAGCTTGGAGCTGACCAGCTGAGGAATGACCCTGAGGAGAAGGCCGTGGTCGCTACAAGGGGTGCAATAGGAGCCAGTGGAGCATGCTGACCATGAATAAGGCCAGCTGCACACGGGGCTGAATTAAGATGAGCGAGACCACCCAGACAAGGGGAGTTACCTTGACTGAGTGCTGTTGTGGCCACATCTGAAATAATCTGTCCTGGTGTGGGGCTCCATGTTCTGCAGGAGTGGGGAGGAACTGGAGAAGGTCCAGAGGTGGCCTGCCAAGCTGGGCTGAAGGGGCTGAATCACATGGCTTGTGTGGAGAGACCGAGGGACCTGGGCTGCTTTGGCCTCATGGCATAGAGGCCAAGGGCAAGGTTGTAGTAGCCTGCAATCGCTTGAAAGGTGGTTTCAGGGAGGATGAAGATTTCCTTTGTAGAGGAAACAGCATGAGGAAGGAAAGGCTTTGGAGTCTGAGCCTGGGCATGAGGAAGATGAAATGTCACTTGAAGGGTAGTGGCGTGGTGCGACGGGTCACTGGGGGTGGTGGTGTTTGTCTGTGATCAGCCCGTGGCTTTCTGTTTCAGAGAGAGATATTGGTACAGGCAGGGACATGGGAGGATGAGAGCAAGGTGGGGAAGTGGATCGTGTGTCTACAGCCTGCAGGGAAACAGGCACAGGCGTGGGACAGCGTAGGACATCCTGGGGTGGAGATGGCCAACAACGACAGCCATGCAAGAACTGCTATTGACAGAGAGATAGGAAGGGATAGATATAAATGCAAGGAAGGAGCTGATGAAAGAGTTCATTTGACTTCTGAAAGATGGGGCGAGTTTCTAAGTCCCTGAAGCTCAAAGCATCAACGAGATAATTGGGAGGCATCTGAATGAACAAAAAGCAGGGGGAGGGGGGAGCCTGGAGAGCAATGGGAAGGGCAAATGTCCCGCTACCTCTGCTGAGAAGATGCCCTTAGACATGGGCATTTAATCAAGAGAGGTGGGAAGACCTGAATGATAAGGGAGATTGAATACACAGCGTAATATAATAGATAGAGCAGCCATAATGCAAGTACAGGAGATCAATATTTTTTCTCCTATGATTAATGCAATCCCTGCAAATTCCCATTCTGGCATGATGGGAAAACCCTGCCATTATATTAAAAGTATTCAATTGTTTCAGCTGGTGAAAATGGGCTCCTATTTTTTTCTCAGTGTTGCAGATTTGTTCACCTTTCCACGCAGACCTTGTTTGCCTGACCATAAAACACCCAGGGCGGCTTTTAGAGGCCTCCGTGTACCTGAGGTGTTTGCCTGGGGCTGGCAGCTCTCAGGCAGGGCGTGTGGGAGAGCAGAGCCCCTCAGGATCTGCAGGCAGAGGCTGGGCAGGGGGTTCCCAGGGCATCTGTACTGGCAGGAGGTGTCTGTGTCCCTGTAGCTGAAGGCATTTGGGTCCTACATCCAACCACAATAACATTTAAAAGCTGAAAAGTGTTTTTAAACATTTTCTTTGCTTTGCATATTTGTGTTTAATTCTTTGTTTTATGTTTATTGACATTTTCTAAACATCTTTCTTTTCGGACTAGCAGCATTTAAAGAAAAGGTCATTTTGTGTCTTGCCCAGAGCCCTGTGCCCCCAAGACAGTTCCTGCCCAGGACTGTCAGCGACACCCCTCAGTCTTTGCCGAGAGAGAGTCACACTGGGGTATTGGCCTCTTTTCGCTGGCTGAGATGTTAGCTTAGGTGGTCACATACAGCACAGGAAGATTCCTGCCCCATAAACATTTGCTCTGTGGTTCTCAGAGAAGGGGCCTGACACCATAGGATCAGTTCAAGTTGGAAGGGACCTCGGGACTTCTGCAGTCCAACCTGCCAGAAAAAAAAGGGGTCAGACCAGGTTGTTCATGGCTTGATCCAGTCTGAGTCTGGAAACCTCCAAGGACGGAGTCTGCACAGCATCTCTGGGTGGCCTGCTCCAACGCTTGGCTCAGCTCACACTGAAACAGACTTTCCTTATCTGCAGGCTTAACCTCTCTTCTTTCACCTTCCACCCCCTGTCTTTTGTCCTCCTGCCATGCCCCATGGTGAAAAGCCTGTCTCTCTATTCTCCATCAAGTCCTTGTAGGTACTGGCAGGCCACAGTGAGGTCCCTCTCGGCCTTCATTTCTCCAGGCTGGACTAGCTCATCTCCCTCAGCCTCTCCTCAGGGGAAAGGTGCTCCAGTCCCTGACCATCTTGGAGGTCCTTTGCTTCAAGCAGAGGGATTCAAGCACTGAGCCCAGCAGGAGGCTGGAAATGGCCAAACAGGACAATTCACCCATAAACTTGGGGTGTGCTGCCAGTGCTGGAAATGGCCAGGGAGAAGGCTGGGGGGTTACAAATGGCCTGGGGCACCTGCCCCAACTCTCCATGGCACCAAAGGCACAGAGCACCCTCCTCTCTCCTGCGTCTGCAAGTCTCAGCTCCCTTCCACGAGCCCTGGCTCTGCAGCACCAACCCCTGGTGTGAGTCCTCACCCTGCAAGGTCGGGCAGCTCAGCTAACTTCAGTGCGTTCCTCTCCTGAGCACTTTCCAGCCCAGCCCAGTCCCTCTCTGGTTCTCCCCATCACTTCCCACCCCCTACCCATCTCCCCCCTGTCCAGCCCAGAAAAGCAGCCCATTGTGGGCTCACCCCATGGCAGTGCCCATTGATGGGTACTGCAGAGCTCTGCACACTCAACCCCACAGCCCCAGCCCCTCTGAAGGTCACAGTAGCTCCTGGGAGGCAGAGAGGTGTCTCAGCCTCCCCATCAGCCCCAGGGCTGAGGGCCAGCCATGGCATGAGGAGATGGAAGCCAGTGGCTGCTCCTGTCTCCAAGACATCCTTATTGTCCACTGCCAGCAAGGCCCTCTGTGCCAGCCCCTCTCCCAGGAAAAGACTCCTGGCCCAAGGGATCCTCAGGCTGCTCCGGCTGCCCAAGCAATAGAAAAGCCTGCCTGAGCTGGTGCATTCAGAAATAGATTTCTCTTTGCCATTTATAACCCCCTTGAAGCAGGGAGTATCTTCTTTGCTCTTCTCCAGGCATGTCCCTGCCCCCAGAGAGCCTTTCACCAGGGAAGTTTGTCCATGCTGGCCTGACCTGCCACTCCTACCCCCTCCCTGTGCTCTCCACAGGGCCCCAAGCTGTTGGTACTGCTCTGCAGAGCGAGTGGGCTGTGGTGCCTGAAAGCCATGGGGTGATGTCCCAGGCAGATCCCTGTTGATCATTCACCATCTCCAGAGGAACTGGGCACCAACAGGTGAAGGCTCAGCCCAGGCCCATTCTCTAACACATTGCCCCATGCCCTCCTCCCCCCATCCCGTGGAGAAGCCAAGCAATGCAGCATGGCATTGTGGGGGCAATTTCTTCAGCCTGACCTCAGCTTTGGCAGAAGAGCCCAACCTCCAGACACCAGCACTGAGGAAATCCCCTTTTATTCCAGAGATGCGACATGGGAGGCGAGCTGTACCATTGTGCCAGCCACATGTGAACAGGCCTCTGGGTCAGACAGGCTGGGTTCAGGCCTCTGGTGGAGTGGAGTGGATGCAGGCATGGACAGACACGGTTATCACAGATCAATTGCCCAAAGCACAGGAGGTTCCGAAGATGACTTTGAAATCACTTCTGAAGAGACACGAGCTTGTTAATGCTGCTGAAAAGAGCTGATTGAATCAGCTGCTTCAATGTGTCTTTAAGCTCCTGGTTCCTCATGCTGTAGATGAGGGGGTTCACTGCAGGAGGCACCACTGAGTACAGAACTGCCACCACCAGATCCAGCGATGGGGAGGAGATGGAGGGAGGCTTCAGGTAGGCAAACGTGGCAGTGCTGATAAACAAGGAGACCACGGCCAGGTGAGGGAGGCACGTGGAAAAGGCTTTGTGTTGTCCCTGCTCAGACGGGATCTTCAACACAGCCCTGAAGATCTGCACATAGGACAGCACAATGAAAACAAAACACCCAAATTCCACAAAGAGACTAACCACAATAACCCAAACATCCCTGAGGTAGGCATCTGAGCAGGAGAGCTTGAGGATGTGGGGGATTTCACAGAAGAACTGGTCCACAGCATTGCCTTGGCAGAGGGGGAGTGAAAATGTATTGGCCCTGTGCAGCACAGCATAGAGACACACACTGCCCCAGGCAGCTGCTGCCATGTGGACACAAGCTCTGCTGCCCAGGAGGGTCCCGTCGTGCAGGGGTTTGCAGATGGCAACGTAGCAGTCGTAGGACATGCTGATGAGAAATGAAAACTCTGCTGCCATTAAAAAGACAAACAGAAAGACCTGGGCAGCACATCCCTGGTAGGAGATGGCTGTGGTGTCCCACAGGGAATTGACCATGGCTTTGGGGACAGTGGTGGAAATGGAGCCCAGGTCAAGGAGGGACAGGTTGAGGAGGAAGAAATACATGGGGGTGTGGAGGCGGTGGTCGCAGACTACGGTGGTGATGATGAGGCTGTTGCCCAGGAGGGCAGCCAGGTAGATGCCCAGGAAGAGCCAGAAGTGCAAGAGCTGCAGCTCCTGTGCGTCCGTGAATGCCAGGAGGAGGAACTCGGTGATGGAGCTGCCATTGGACATTTGCTGCCTCTGGGCATGGGGATCTGTGCAAGGAGGAAAAGTCATTGACAAGTTAGGGGAGACTTTTTTGAGCAAAACTAAAAGCCATTTCCTACAGACCCTCCCCTTGTACACACAAACACACATAAACACACACACATTTCCCTTTTCTAGGAGACCTTCCTTCAGCTCCATGGCTGAAGCTGTGCTTTGGAGCTGGTTGAATGTGCCGTGAGGAGCTGGGCCTCTGGCTGCTGAGGTGTCAGCCCTGCTGTGCAGCAGTGAGTTCACGGGAATGGTGGAAGCAGGGTCCAGTCCTGGTATTCAGCTTTGTCAGATGAAACCATCCCTAATGCAGAAGGGCTTGTCAGCATCTGCACTCCCAGTGCTAAGGAATGAGGATTGCAGAAGGGAGACTGAAAGGTTTTTTTTAAAAAGAATTTCCCCCCTCTTATTTGAGGATTGTTTTGGGATGTCAGAAACCCTCAGCATTTCTGTTGCACTCAGGGAGAACAGAGCAAATCCTGCAAGGCAAGAGGATTGCATTGGGATTAGAGCAGAGTGAGGGGAGCTGGTCTGTCCCTCAGTCCGAGAGGCCCTGGCCTTGCACCTTTCTGAGATTGAGGGCGATCACACTGCTATGTTCCTGTGAAAAGCCAGCAGACACTGCTGAGAGCAGAGGGATCCACTGCAGACCACTAAATGTCCCACCCTTTCTCAAGGTCTCAGCAGCCCACTTGTAGCCAAGGACACACAGGGCTCATTTCACCAACCCAAGAACATTTCCTTGGCCATTGCATCTCTGTGCTACTCCATGGGGCTTTCAGGTAACACAAAGATGCTATGGGACAGATTTGCATTCTGGAGGGCAGCTCACAGCTTGGAAGGATACCTCAAGGAGATACCTCAGTTTTTTCATGATGGTATCTCGCTAAGGGCAAACCAGCTCATGCCCCAGCCCCACAGCCTGCATTGTCCACAGCCTCACAGATGAGAGGAAGGCTGGGACACTTGTTCCCAGGGACACACCTGCACGAAAGGCCCCACAGGATCAGCGTGTGACTCTGCAGCTGAAACTGCCACCCCCAGAGAGCCTGACAGCAAGACCGGGATAACAAGAGCAATCACACAGACAAGTGGAGAAAGAAGGAAAAATACAGGGAGGTTCTGGCTGAGAGAGGCCAGGGCAGAGGCAGTCGGGCACTCAGAGAGCGTTCCCCTTCCCCAGCTGTGCATGCCACCTCCCAGACACCAACATTGCCGGGCAGCTGCTCTCAGCCCCTGCGCTCTGCAGAGGGAACTGGGCCCGTGGCTGGAGAGCTGCACCACGGCTCTGCTGGAGCTCTAGCTGCAGAGGAGGTGGTTCATGGCTTGGACCCCACAGCCCTGAGGGCAGAGGCTTTGCTGGGTGGGAGAGGAGGCAAGGGGCCTTGCTCAGAGGCAGGGGTCTGCATTGGGGGGGATGATACAGAGTTTTCTGAATTCTCCCTCCCACAACATTGCTCTTTTAGATTTCCTCTTGTTCCCTGATCGTAATGCTGCTGCCTGGAGATTTTCCTCCTGGGAAGTGATTCCCTGTGCCATGTCTTTTCCCTGTCAGCACTCACAAACCCCATGCCAACCTCGGTGCACTCCCCTTGGCCCTACAGAAACCTGCCTGTTTGCAGGGCACTGGCTGGGCACATGTTCCTGTTGGGAGGTTCAGAAGGGCAGGTCAGAACAGCCCTGATGGTGCAGCAGAGGTGATGCTGGTGCTGTCCCTAGGCAGAGGAGGGGCTGAAGGCACTTTAGGAGGCTGTTAGATGACCTACCGGCCACTCCAAGTTACAGCTCAGGAGTCTCAATGACTTGTCCAAACTTGACAGGTCCTTTTCTATTTCTCTTTCTCTTCCCCAGCCCCACCCCTGCTCCTGTTCCCTGCCCTCAGAGTAGGGCACTGAAAACACAGGCTCGGGAAATCTCTTTATAGTAAACTCTGCCTTGACCTTCTGTGTGTGTGTTGCACCCCTGGCTGCACACACACGTTCACCTCCCTGCAGGTGTCCCTGGGGAAGGCAGCTGTGATGCCCTGTCCCTCTGAGGGCGCAGCAGGGAAGCCCTGCTGTGCAGCACGTCCTTCTCCTCTACACTAGAGAAGCTGGGGCAGTCCTCCTGACTCTGGGATGCGCCAGCTTTTGGAGATCTTTCCACCAGCTGCAGATACATTGCCCTTCATGAAGGTACTTACCATGTAGAGGGCTGCGAAGATTTCTCCCCCAGTGAGCTCTCAACTTCCCTTACACCCCAGACTGCCTTTAAGCTCTCCCTGCCCTGCTCCTCTCCCCTTGGTGCCTGCAGGCAGTGCCCTCAGCCCTGCTGCGCTTTGCAGAGCTGCTGCTCCTGGGCAGAGCTGTCTCCCTGCAGCTCTGCCCGCTTCCCATGAGCTCCCTGTGTCCCAGGAGCCCAGCCCAGCTCAGCAGCAGAGGACCAGCCCAAGGTGGCAATTTCTCTACCCCCTCTGGGCTCCCTTGATTTGTCCCTGGGGCTCCAGGGGAACCTGCTGTGAAACAGGCTGAAGGCATCGCTGATGTGCCCTCCCTCAGCTGGGGAGAGACGCTTCTTTCCAGCAGTGTCATTTCCCTGCTGAGAGACAGAGTTAGGTGCAAATATCAACTTTTCTTGGCCCATCATTAGACAGGACATGAGACAGGGCTCTCCTTTACCCCTGCTGAGGGAAGGGATGCAACTGAGGCAGGCAAGGCATCCTCTCCATGGTTTGTAGTCCTGGGGCTGGCAGGGGACTCTGCTCCCTCCCATGCACACCACCAACCCACAGGAGGTGGGATTCCTCTTGCCTCTGTTCAGGTGGGCATTAAAGAGGCACCTGCGTGTGAGCTCCTTGCCTCAGCTCCCATGGTAATTAATGGTGGTGGAGGCCAGGAGTGAGCTGTTCAGGTGCAAATGTGTGGTCACAGTTGAGGTGCTAGAGGTGGTCAAAGATAGGTGCAGGCTATAGAAAGAGACTGAAGATAGGTGCAGGCAGATATAGAGACAGGACAATATCAGACCACAACAACCTTGACTGACAGCATCTTCTTGGAGGTTCTTGGGAGTTTCCTTTGAACAACTAAAATGACAGCTGATGCCCAAATTAAGGGCAATGGAACCTCTCCCTACTCATTATGTTCAGGGTGGCCTATGGAGGTATTCCTATGATGGAATGGAGTCATGTGCCATAGGGAGAGCTCAGGCTCTCTCTTTCTCTTCTCCATGAGCTGTATTTACTAGGCCTCCACTCACTGTGTTGGCAGTTGCCTCATGTTCATCCCCACATTGCCTTACAGAATTCCGGGTGTCGACTCAATTTAATTTTCAAACCCAGGCCCACAGAGCAACCTGAGATGCCAGGGCTGGCAGGGAGAGCACAGCACCTACAGGAAAGCAATCCCCATTCAGGGCGGGTGCGTGACAGACACCGCTGACGGCATCGCAGCGAGTGGGATTTGGTGCCTGTGTGCCATTGGCTGATGCCATCAGTCAGAGGCATCAGCCATCAGGTGCCATCAGAGAAGCAAGGTCTGTCCCTTCTCTACACAACAGCTGCCTGCATTGCATGAACACAAAGCACCCTGCACCGGGGTCTTTACTCCCTCCCTTGGTGATTCAATCAAGGAACAGGCCAATCATGTTAAGAGCGTGCCTGGATACATCTTGTCTTCAAGGACAGCATAATCCAAGCACTGACGTGGTTCATCTCAAAACTTAATTGAAACTCCAAAGGGAATCCAAGGGCATTAAGATGAGCTGTTGCTACTTCAGGAAGAGCTAAGGAAGAGTCAGAAATACTGTGAGACCACTGCTAAATTTAGTAAGAGTAGGTGTAGATAGATCGGAGATACTCTACATCCTCTTTGCCTCAGCAACCACCAGCGAGGTCTCCCGGGCCTCAGTGCTTTGCGGCAGGACGCTGGAGGAGGGCAACCAGCAGTGGATGGGGATGAAGCCAGGGGTTCCTTGAGCAAACTGCACCCTTACCAGTCCATGGGACTGGAGGGGCTGCACGCAAGGGTGCCGAGAGAGTGTTTTTCACCACTGGTTCATTGTAATTCGAGTAAGAAAGGCAGTCAGACTCTGTGAGGTATCATTTAACATGCTGTTCATTAGCGCTAACACTATGAAGAGAGAATCATGCAGATCATCTTAGGTCCCTTTTAGATGGTGGGAACCCCAGCTGGTGTGGCATTGAACAGGCCTCTGACCCACAAGCAGCATGCCATGCGCACCCCACCCATAGAAGCCATTCCCCTGTTTTGATCGTTCAAGCTACTGGAGGCATTTATTACAAAAGAAGAACTCTTTCCATTATCTCTAGAGTCTAACAGAAGTGATGTTCTCATGAGAACTCCTTGCTGCATTGTTAGACACAGGCAAGGCCAGGCAGGAGGTGTAAGGGCAGTACTGAGTGGGAGCTGCCTGCAGGCTCCTCTGTGACAATGAGCTGCTGAAGTTGTCCTGCGGCCAAAGGCTCCGTTCTGCACGGCACAGGCGTGAAGGCCAGGCTGTACGTGCAGCGCAGCACAGCTCGCTGTCCAATGGTCTTCTGGTCAGGGTCACTGCTCAGGTTTCCCTGTGAGAAGTCTGCACTCCATCCTGGTGCCACAGCTGAGCTGTGGAGGAGGAGGTGGATCAGAGCTAGGAGGAGGTGGATCAGAGGCAGGAGGAGCTGGAGCCCCGTGGCTTGTCACACAACTGTGACGGCTTCGGATGAAATGAGATGTGGTGGAACAGCTTGCTCACATGGAGTTCTGCAGTGGAGGAATACAGGCTCTGCTGGAGAGACTGGCAAGGAGGATGAGGATGGGGGATGCCCCCTGTGTTCTCTTCCTGTGGAGGAAGACAACCAGCAGTGGATGGAAATCAACTCAAGCGTTACTTGAGGAAACTCAAGCGAAAAGGAGATGGGTGTTTTGACCAGGTCCCTGAACACAAGTATTGGTATGCCATGACACCTGAGATTCCACTTTTGGGTCCAGAGGAGCATGATGCCCCTTGAGGTGTCCTGGAATATCTCCTGACCCAGGTGATGCTTTAGGCTGAGAAGAGAATCAAAACACCACCTCTGACCGCAGTGATTTCACCTTCAGTGCTGACCTACAGGGCAGGTGGAGGGACTTCAGACCTTCCAGGCATGCTGCTGAAGGATGAGGTCTTCAGAGATCCAAAAGGAAGATAATGGTGGTGTATCTGTGTCCATCTCATAAATCTTTGGCCTGCTTTGTGCTTTTCACCAGTTTGGGATCTGTCCCTTGACATTTTTTTGATAAAAAAATAAACTCCTCTCGCACACACTTGAAATAAGGATGAAAGAGAGCAGAAATGAATTAGGGGCAATATTGTCTAAGAGGTGTTACCATGAAATGATAACAAAGAGCTCGCAATGAGAGAAAAACCACTGTTCTAAAAACTTCATGCCAAGGGCTAAATTCTGTTAAGTTAAGCTGTCTTGTCAAGTAAGAA
This sequence comes from Platalea leucorodia, assembly GCF_965183815.1. Lineage (NCBI taxonomy): Eukaryota > Metazoa > Chordata > Aves > Pelecaniformes > Threskiornithidae > Platalea > Platalea leucorodia. Next base: position 733 of record NW_028121334.1, on the reverse strand, counting down.
TGAAGGAGAGGAATAAAAGTAAAGAAATTAAGTATATCATCATCAAGAAGGAGAAAAGAAATGTTAGAGCATGCTACTGTTACTGTTTTTAGTGAAAATAGAAATAAGTCCATAATGTAGCCGCTAAGCCCCCAGCCAGCTGTTCGCTCGCTCCCCTCTCCTGAGGGATGTCCTGGTTTCAGCTGGGATAGCATTAATTTTCTTCCTAGTAGCTGGTACAGTGCTGCGTTTTGGATTTAGGATGAGAATAATGTTGATAACAAACTGATGTTTTTGTTGTTGCTAAGTAGTGCTCACACTGGTCAAGGACTTTTCAGTTTCCCATGCTCTGCCCGGTGCACAAGAAGCTGGGAGGGAGCACAGCCAGGGCAGCTGACCCAGACTGGCCCAAGGGCTATTCCATACCATGTGACATCATGCTCAGTATAGAAACTGGAGGGAGTTGTCTGGGGGGCAACGATCGCTGCTCAGGGCATCGGTCGGTGGGTGCTGAGCAACTGTATAGTGTATCACTTCCTTTGGTTATTATTATTGTATTGTTATTATGAGATTATTATTAATACTAATACTACTCTTCTATTTTCTTTTCCCTCAACTATTAAACTGTTCTTATCTCAACCCACGAGTTTTCTCCCTTTTACCCTTCCAAGTCTCTGCCCCATCCCCCCAAGGTGGGGCGAGTGAGCGAGCAGCTGTGTGGTACATGACAGTACTTTGTGGTGCTTAAACAAGG